>NC_083333.1:29959408-30111899 GCF_963455315.2 Globicephala melas | reverse complement strand
TGTCTGCTCCACGGATCTCACCACCGTAGAGACGAACATGTGGTGATGGTGAGGGTGGATGGGCTGCTGCCCGAGGAGCTGTGCCAGCGCCTGCAGACCGTGAGCGCTGACGAGGTGGCCCAGACTGGCCACGCGGTGCGTGTGCTGCTGTCCCCTGGACTGAGCGGTCAGTGCGAGCCGTGTGGCACCGTGACGTCTCTGCAGAGGACACCAAGCTGGCGCTGGGAAAGTGGGCGTTCGTGCTGAGGGCCCTGAGGATGGGGTGACAGACTCTGTGCCCTGGGTGGGATGGAGGGAGGCGGGGAGTGGAGGTGTCTCCAGGGAGTGGGTGGGAGGAGAGGCAGTAAAACAACACCCCTGTCATCCACTGGTCTCCTTGGACCCCTTCACTTCCATGACACATGGGGTGAGGCCTTCCACCTGTTCATCCAGCAAACCTCACATGCCCCTGTGTCCGGGACAGGGGCCCAAGCATGCAGGGACAGGTGGGACCCCATGCTGGCTCTCCCAGCACAGCCCAGGAGGCAGCCACATGGCTCATGAGGGCATCTTGGGGACTTGCAGGAGGAAGTGTGAGAGGACACAGAAATGGACGCTGGTATTGGGTGGCCTAGTAGGGGGCTGGGGCTTTACCTCGCAGTCATCTCATCTGTATTTACCTTTTTAAACAATAAAATTTTTGTGCTTATGAAATAATATGTCATTGCTGCACATAATTTGGGACAGGATCTCCTTTCTAGCAACTCCTGGGGTAATTTAATTTAGGCAGACTCAGTGGTTAAGACCACCCTCCTGCTGAAGTTAACAAGAAAACCTGGACAAAATATATATTTAAAAACCACTTAAGAATAACCACTGTTAACATTTTTGCGTATTTCTTTCTGGATATATACATACGTATGTATATATATGAATCTGTGAATGTGTGTACGGATTTTTTTAAATAGGGGCGACAGGCCATCACATCAGTGCTGTAGAAAGCCCTTAGTAGGAATCATAGGAGGAGGACTAGCTTTGTGAGGGTAGAGGATGACTTCAGTTTGAGAGTGTCGTTTTAGCCCTGGTGCACAAGTCGTTAGAAATGGTCGGAAGCGTAGCCATGGTGCTCGGGAGAGGGCCCGGGCTGGAGGCGTGGTGGTGAATGTGAGTGACACGAGGAGAGAAGGCATCTGGCGGGCCAAAGAGGCTGAAGCTGAGGACTCTCCTTCTTTGCCTCCCTCATTTTAAAAAAATTATTTATTTATTTATTTATATCGTTTTGCCACACTGCATGGCACGTGGGATCTTAGTTCCCTGACCAGGGATCGAACCCAGGCCCCCTGCAGTGGTAGTGCAGAGTCTTAACCACTGGACTGCCAGGGAAGTCCCTGCCTCCTTCCCTTAGAAGAATCTAGATCTATGTATACTCTGGGAGATGCAGCTCCTGGGGCTCCCCAAGGCCCCAGAACCACTCTCCTGTGCTTGAGGGGTGACAATAATACAGAGAATCAGAAGAAAGCCAGCAACTCTAAACCTCTGCAGTGTCTCCCGCCCTGCCCTGCAAAATATGTACCGTAGTCATTATCCATTGCTTGGTAACAGACTACCCCCAAACAGCAATAATCCTTCATTCCTTCTCATAGTTTCTGTGGTCCAGGAATTAGGGAGAGGCTTAGCTGAGCAGTTGTGGGAGTTCTTGGAGCTACTCAGGAAGCTGCAGTCAAGACCCTTCCTGCCAATGCAGGGAACACGGGTTCGAGCCCTCGTCCGGGAAGATCCCACATGCCGCGGAGCAACTAAGCCCATGTGCCACAACTACTGAGCCTGCGCTCTAGAGCCAGCGAGCCACAACTACTGAAGCCTGCACGCCTAGAGCCCGTGCTCCACAACAAAAGAAGCCACCGCAATGAGAAGCCCGCGCACCACAACGAAGAGTAGCTCCCGCTCGCCACAACTAGAGAAAGCCTGCGCGTGGCAACGAAGACCCAACACAGACAATAATTAATTAATTAATTAAAAAAAAAAAAAGACCTGGGCTAGGAGCTAGAGTGAACGTGAAACACCCACTGTGGACTTTGGCCAGCCAGAGACTGAGGCTTGCCTGGGCTGGCCTCACTGAGTCATGGACAGGTCTGTTCTAGAAGCAGGGGAGGGGCAAGTGCCCCTTCTCTCCACCCTCCCTCAGGGAGTTCTAGGATCCCAGGGCCACCCATGTGTGTCTGTTCCAGTGTCCATGCCTGGAGCCCCAGCCTGTCTGCAGTCAGAGAGGCCCAGGGTTAAACTCTCCCACATCCCGACCCCCAGCAAACCCACACGAGAAGCCCTGTGTGAGAGGAGGGAGAGGTCAGGTAAGAGCCTCCCAAGCTGAGAGGACCTGCCCACAAAGCCAGACCCTGGATCCAACATGAGGCCCCAGGAGTCATCCCTGCCTGTGCTGACCAGAAATAAGAAGGAGCTCAATGCGTCTGCCGAAGACGACTCTGGATGGACGGACACACAGACCACACACAGGATGTCTCTCTCTGGATGGATAGACAGACAGACACATAGGATGTCTCTGGATGGACACACACACACACAGCTGGTAACAGGGTTTCCCTGCACTGTTTGTAAGCCATGGGCATGTATTGTCTATTCTAAAAAGTTTTAAGAGAGTAAAGGTTTAACTGCACACAGAACGAGCTGATTTCTTTAAGGACAAATTGGCACAATGTTAAATGCTTAAAACACCAGTAGGAAGGGAGGCCCCCACTTAACCCCCAAGCTCTTTGTCCCTCAGTGGGACTCCCTTGATGCCCCCAGAGCTTCCTGTAACTTCCCAAGCAATAAAGGGAGACGGGGGGGGGGAGGGGGAAGACCGAGGCACAAGAGAGGCCGCCATGGACGCCCCAGCACACACCCCAGACTCAGGAGGGCCCTGAACCTGAAACAAAGGCCAAGGAGGGCTTCAGGTACTGCCCAGCATGGGAGGAGAGGAGCCTCAGCCTCCCTAGACCATGATGACCGGCGTGGGCGGGCCGACCACCTTCCTGTCTGTCTGGCCTCAGAGGAGCACCAGGCCTGGGTGCGCCTCCATTCAAGGAGCCTGCAGTCAGAACTCCAGGCTCTGGCCTCTGCCACCCTGGGTGGCCCCCGCCCAGCCCCTCCCTCTCCACCCTGGCATGGCTCCCCCGCCCCATAGGACTTGCACACCTGCTTGTTCAGGGGCCCACACGGCCCTGGCAATCACAGACATTCCCCAGGGAGCTGCAGACCAGGATCGGGTCCTGGAGCGCCGGCCCCTCAGAAGGAGCAGCAGCACCAGGACGGGGACAAAGGCCTGAAAACAGGGGCAACAAAGGCATGTCCAGCCCCCTCAGCTCCCCCTGCACCTGCACATCCGAGGGGTCCCCCCAGTCCTCAGTCCCCTCCCCAGCAACGCCTGCCCTGGGGAGGGGCGGGGAGAGGACAGAATAGAGGCCTGTGTGGGCACGGGCTCTGCCATCTGCTCTGGGGTGATCTGGGCCTAAGTCTTCCTTCCGTAAAATGGGTGAATGGTAACTGCTGTGAAGGGTGACTGGGAGACTGGACGAGCAGAGTGGACGAGCGGGCAGCGCTCAGCACGGCGCCTGGCACAGGGGGTGTCTGCCGGATACCTGCTTCTCTCTCGAACTGCCCCCTCCTGAGGACTGGGGTAGCTTTTCCGCCTGACTCAGGTACCTAGGAATGGGGGCAGCTGTGGCACACCAGGACTGATAGGGAGCAGCGAGCGCAGGCCATGGCCTCAAGAGGCCAGGAGGCCCGCTGACCACCCAGGAGCCTGCAGCACCCTCACGCGACCACCACAAGCCGGCCCTCAGCCCTTCGCTGCTGCTTCTTTCTGGGACTCAACCGTTCTCACCTCTAAGAGGAGGCTACACCACTTAGGCCCTAAAGAAACAACAGAGCAGAGGAGCCCCCCAGACATCAAGCAAGAGAAGTCTGGATTCTCAGCTCTGCTCTCAGCCCTCTGCTCACCCCAAGGCCACCCCTCCCAGCCAGGACTCCAGCCAGGCCTTCAGAACTGAGCTCCCAGCCTCCTTCCCGGGGCCTCTCAGGGCCGGGCTCTGACCACCCACTCTCAGGAGATGCACAGGGAAACCGAGCCCCTCTGCCATGACCTGCCTGCCTGGGACTCAGATGCCCACAGAGTGGGGGGCGCCTGGCTGCCGGTTCAGGCTGAGGGCTCGAGCCTCTGTGACCAGGAGGATGCCGCTGGGTGCCTCTGAGGGACAGGAGCCCCAGGCCAGGGCCACAGACCAGCCAAAGCTGATGCAGATGTCCTGCACGTGTCGGGGGCCGTCCTGGCGGGCCGTGTCAGCAAAGGCCAGGTGTGAGTAGCTGATGTAGGTGCTGACCCCTGCCAGGGTCAGGGCGCCTGGGGGAGGGGGTGCAGAGTGACCACTCAGCGCGTCTGCCTGCTGGGGGCGCCTGCCCTGCCTGGGCCCCTGGCCAAGGTGGGTGCGCAGACACAGCCTCGGAAGCTTCTGCCCACTGGCCTTTGGGGAAAACGGAGGCTCCGATTCAGTCCTCAAACCTCAGGGCCTCACTCCACAAAACCGCCTTGCAAACAGCACAGCCTACACCCCCGATACATGGTCCCTACTCACATAACTGCTTCCACATATACAGCACCCTCCCATACCCCCTGGAGTTCCCAACACACACACACAAACACACACACACACACACGTACATGGCCAGTGACCTGTACTGGCAGCCGGGAAGGGTGGGGGGAGCTCTGGAGCTCTGATCAGACATCCTGAGCCAGGCCCCTGAACTGCACTTCCGTCCCCTGTTCCTCACAGCTCCCCCTCCCCATTTTACCGGGCCCCAGCCTCCCCTCCTGGCCCTAGCTCAGTGTACCTCTTTCCAGAGGCCCTCTCCCCTCCCCAGGTCTGAGTTTCAGCCCCTTCCTATAACTCCTGTTTTAACCCCTGTCCTTCACCAGACGAGGATGCCCTCCTCCTCTGACCCTGCATCTCTGCACAGTCAAAGGAAGGAGACTGGCTTTGCACATAGTGCCTGGTGACCCTGGAGGGCCAGGGGCAAGCGACGAGCTGGGCACTGGGACACCTGCCTGTCCACCCAGGCTCAGAGGGACCAGCCCAGAGAGTCAGCTGCAGGCTGACATCAGGGCCTGCCCTTGGTGCCCGCTGTAGGGAATGTACGGTGCTCCCTCGGGACACTGCCCAGCCACAGCAAGAGGCTGACCAGATCTGACCTTCGGGGCCAGGTCTGGATCTCACTGGGACCCAGAGAAGGGACAGAGTCTGGGGTGATGGCTGTGGAACTCATCACCCCAGGCCCTGTCCGTCCCCAACCCCCTAGCTCAGGACCCAGCCAGTGTCATGCTGGAGCTCTCTGTGTCCCTCCCTTTTCTTGCAGTGATGATGGTGATGGGGAGGGCTGGGGTGATCTGGCCTCACACAGGTCCCCTTGGTGTGACATTCCTGTCTCAGAGCCCCCAGAGCTGGTGCATCTGCCGGCACTGGCCTCACCTGGGCCACCTGTGCGGGCTCCTGACGGTGATGTCAGATGATCCATTTCCACCGGGTACCCGCCATGCAAGGAAAGCAGAGGTGCAGCCAGTCTGGCTTCTGAGCAGTGGAGCAGACAGGGTGTTCTTGGAACCAGGCCCACTGCCGGCCCGCCCTCGGAGTCAGCGGAGCGCCTCCTAGCAGCTGCCTGCAGACCCTCCCTCCACCCACTGGCCAGTGCCTTGGTTCCAAGCACAATACCAAGTCAATATAAATTCCTCCTGCTCTCATTCTCTACACCCAACACCCAGGCTGCTGGTCACCCTGGCAACTGGCACCTACTCCCTCCTGACCAAGGCCTCCCAAAGGGCCCAGCAGCCCCTGGGGAGGACGCAGGCCTGCCCAGGAGGGAGCCCCAGGCCAGTGTGTTCTGGTCCTCGTGCCACAGCCCTGACAGTGGAGCTGGCCCAGGACACCAGACTCGGCTCAGGGCTGGCCCTGGATGGAAGGGGTCACTGAGGACTGACCCTGAGGAGCCTCCAACCCACGGTCAGCGACAGCCAGCCGTGGGCAGCTGGGGACAGCGGGTGGGTGGCTGGCTGGGGCAGACAGCACAGAAAGGCAGTGAAGAGGACTCCAGGACAAGCTTCCTGCTGAGCTCAGGGAATCCTCGGACCTCTCAGCAGGAAGATGCGACCCGAGTGCCTGCAACGCTGTGTCCCTGAGGGAGGGCTCGGCCCAGAGCCCGCGGGCTAGACGTACGCCAGCTCATGCACTGTTACTAGCTGCAGTCTGGGCCTGGCTTGGGGTCACTGCCAAGGACTCCAAGGTCCCGTCTCACCCTGTCTGGCAGATGCCAACCCCCCTGCCTGCATTGCCCCCTCACCAGGGTGATCTGGGAAGGACAGGGAACAGGTGCGGGTTGGTCCGCCACCCCTAGTGCACGTCCAGTGGGGCAGTTCCTGGGACCCCTCAGAGATCCTCGTTCCTCCTGCGCCTGGAAACTCAACCCTGGGGCTCCCCAGCCCCAGTCCCTGGCTCTGGGTTCACGATCAGAATCCCTGCCCCTACAGAGGCCCCAGAGCCACCCAGGGCGCCCCCGCCTGCTGCAGCTCAACGGCCAGGGTGGGCCCCACGCTCAGAGCAGCGGGGCTGGGGGCGTAGGGGATGGGGCAGCAGGAGAGGCAGCACCCCACTGCCAGGAGCTGCGGCCCTCACAGCCCCCAGACTCACCCCCCCAACAAGAAGCGGCAGCCCATGAAGAGCAGCCGGGGGAAGCTCTGGGCCGGGGAGCCGAGGAGGCCACGGATCCGGCCGCACACGACAAGGACGAGGCTCGGGGGCAGGACCACCACGAGGGCTCAGCGCAGCGCTGCCGGGAGAGGGGTTTCAGGGAGCAGGAGGGGACCCGGACCAGCCCCCCAAGGAAAGCCCAGCTGAGCACTTCAGAGCCTTGTCTGCCTGGAGGTCCTCCTTCGTAGGACGCTCGGGACTGTCTTGGCCTTGGCCAGAGGAGGAGCTGGGCCATCCGTTTCCCTCTGATGTCTCCACGGTAACCACCTGACCCTCCCAGGGGCCACCCCTTGTCCTGGCACAGCCTTCCTGAGGCCCAGGGTGAGGGAGGCTTCCCAGTGCCCTCCCCAACCTCCCAGGCTTCTCTGGGGCAGCAGAGACGTGCCCCCAACTCACCAGGTGGGAGATGCCCACCGGGTAGACCCATTTGGAAACATAAAGGAGAGTCAAGAAGGGGCATAGGGAGGGCAGGACAGGCTGGGGGTCGGGCGCCTGTGGTCACAAGCCAATAGCAGAGCATGGGGGCTGAGGCCAGTCATGGGGTTTTTCAGATACATATGGCAGTGTCCTCTGGGCAACAAAGGGTCCAGCTGGAAGCAGTTCTGTGGGCCTAGGATGAGGGGGTTCTGAGCCTTGCCTGGAGATTAAGGAAGGATGGGGATATGCTTGCCACACCAGCACGCACACATGAGGTGCTGCGCCAAGGTGGAGGCGTCAAGGCTCTCAGTGGCAAAGGGGTCAATCGGGGGATGCAGCTGTTCTGCCCTAAAAAGCAGAAAGAACGCAAAACCTGGTGGGCTGGACCCACCCTGTACTTCTCAGAGATAGGTGGCCTGCAGGTTCTCACCCCCGACCAGAGCTGAGGGCCCCGAGAGGTGGCCACAGGGCCCCATCAGGTCCTCTCCTGCCACTTGGAGTTGAGGCCCCAAACGGGTTTGGACGGCTCAAGACCTTTTGTTTGTTTATTTAATGTACAAATAAGACCTACGTGGATGCCTGTCGAAAAGTTTCAAACACTGCAGAGAGGCTGCCCTCAGGCCTCCCTTGGGCCGGCTCACACGTGGAAGCCAGGCTTTGCCTGCACAAGAAAGGGGCTCTCTGACTCTCGCACACACGGGCACACATGCGTGCGCACACAGGCAAGTCGGGAGAGCCTTGGAGCCTTGGGCTGCCTGTGGGGTGGCTGAATAAACTGCACTGTCCTTCCTCCCCGGCAGCTCCGAGGAGGCACTGTGTCACACACACGCACAAACGGACCTTGCTCACATACACGTGCACACTCGTTTACTCATGCTCACGCACATCCCTGCCACCCTGTGCACGTCCTGTGCAGCGGAAGGCCCCCAGGCTGGCCCCAGCTTGGCGAGGCCCGCAGCTGGGGTGCGTGTGGAAGCCCGCTGCCTCTCCCCACCCCTCGCCGAAGAAAGCCCTCCCCGCCCCTGCCCGGGTCTGAAGCCACGCGGCGCTCTGGTTTTCCGCCTGTGTGTCAGGCCATCGGGGGTATGGGAACAGGGGCCCTGCGCCACAGCCCTGGCTGTGCCTCACAGGGACCGGGGCTAATGGGGTGACCAGACCGAGCCCTGGACGGTAATAAAGAAACAACTCCCAGTCACTGGGATGAGGAACCCTGGCCTTGCCAGGGCCCCAGCTCCCCACACTGGGCCTCCCTCCTGCACACTGGCTCCCAGCTCAACCCCAGGGCCCCTGCAGACAAGTGACAAGAACAGCAGCTGAGCACCCCTGGGTGCTGGGCCTGCCCGTGTCTCCCCTCCCTAATTCCTCCCACCCCGAGCCCTGCATCCAGAGAGGCATCATTTTCTCCCCATCTGACAGATCAGAACTTGGAGGTTGAGGGACAAGGTCCCAGGTCACCCAGCAGTGTCCTGCCATCACTTCCAACGCAAGACAGGCCCCCAAGGGCGAAGCCAGGGGACCGTCAAGGGCTCCTGCTCTGGAAGGCTCTTGGGTCCTTATGGCGCCACCCAGTGCCCCCCTTTTCACTTCCCACCCTTGGCTAGGCCCTGAGCCAGAGTCCCTTCCTCCTCCGGCCAGACTGTCACCAAGACAGGTGGGGGAAAGGGGTGCCTGAGAGACCCCCTTGTGGGCAGACAGGCAGGGGATGGGGCAGCCTCTCAGAGCTGCTCTGGGAGGAGGGGGTGTGGCCCCTGGGTCTCAGGGGAAGGGGTCACGCGGGGGAGGGGCAGCCGGTACCTTCGCAGATGCGCCAGAGCCGCGAGTGGGAGGGTGGCTGCTGTGGTTGCCTGCGTCCGCCACCTGCAGGAGGTACTGGTCGCTGGCCACCGCGGCACCAGCAGTGCAAAGCTGAGCAGCGCGCCCAGCCGGGCCTTGCGGGGTCGGGGGTGCAGGGACCGGAGCGGAGCCGGGTATGGGGGAGAAGAGGGAGCCAGAGGGTGAGGGGGAGCACGGGAAGCTGGCACTTAGGGGGTGGAGAGAGCCGAAAGTGGGGGGAGAGGGCGTTCTGGAACCTGGGGGAGTAGGGCCAGGGAGAAGGGCTGGGGGGCACTTGGTGAGCAGGACCGGGGAGGGGGCGCGGGGAGTGGGGAGCCGAGCGGCAGGCGGGCACTCCCGGGGCTCTTCTGGGTGCAGTGCCCCTCTAGTTCGTCGGGAACTCCCACCTGTTGGTGATCGCGTGATAGCCCGCCCAGCTCGCCCCTGAGCTGTGTTCAAACGCCAGCATCCCCAGCGAGCTGGCTGCTGGCTGTGGGTCCCTGGGCAAATTTCTTAATTTCTCTGACCCTCCGGTTCTTCAGCGCCCAGATGGCCAGGCTGAGGAGGGAGGGTGGGGCTTGAAATGGCCCGCGCGGGGGCTCAGCAGGCAGCCCGCCACCACCCCGCGCGCACACGCTGGGGCACTCGGCTGCTAGTTGGCCCTGCGTCCTGGTCTTCATCAGTCCCCAGGACCAAGCACCACAGGGATCTGGTGAACTGGGTGGGCTGGTGAGGGGCTACAGAAGGAAGGAGTCTTGCTTCCTTTTAGCTCCAATTACAAATGCCGAGTGAGGCAAGGCCAGCCTCTGCCTGTCCGTCACTCACGCACAAACATAAACGAAGCTTCTCCTAGGACAGGTGTCAGGTGCTCGTGGGGTGGCAGGCAGAGAGGCCCCCATCAGAAGCAGGCCTGTGACATGTGTGGGACAGACAGGCTGGGGCTGTCACAGTGAGGCTCTCTGGGGTTCAATCTTGGGAGACGGGAGGGCCTCCTCTCCAGGTCCCTGGACTGTGCGTTGCTGTCCCCCTCCCCTGATGCAGGGCAGAGACGGGGGTCAGAGGCCTCACTGAGGGTGAAACTTCTCAGACGAGCAGCTTCTCGACTTAGGGTCATCCCAGGGCTCTCATTTCCAAGTGTTTGGTTTTCTCAGCCCCCTTTTCCCTACCAGGCTCTTCTAGGTTTGAGGAATATAATCAGGAAGTGAAAGCGGTCCTAGCAAAGTAAGTCCTAGCAAAGTACCTAGGAAGTATGGTTTCAGTTACTGAAACCATACTTCCATTCAGACAGAGAGGCATGGAACAGTGTGGTATCATGCAGGCCACGCGTCGTCCTCACGCCACAGCCAGGGGCACGCGGCGGGGTTGGGGTGGGAGTGACCCTAGCTGTGGCGGTCTCAGTACCCTCTTTCCTGACAGCCCTCCCCCAGCCCCTGCTCCGGAAGCTGGGTGCCAGCCAGGGGCCCTCCTCTCTCAGGGGGTAGTAGGCCTGGAAGGTGAAAGAATCCAGGAGGCAGACAGAGAAAAGCAGGTGCTCAGGGAGTAGCAGCCATCTACAAAGGCAGGGCGGCAGGTGGTGCTGGGAGTGGGGAGGATGGGAGAGTGGGGTGGAGCTGGAAAAGCAGGTAACGACCCTAACACACACCTCACAATATGACAGAGATGGACACTGCTTCTGTGTGTGTTTAAGCTACGATCGTGACTGTGTTTAGGGAGAACTAGAGGAACCCTGTGGCTGCACGCTCCACACGCTTCCTCCCAGTGCCCCTGCCTCTCCGCCTGAGCTTGTTTGAAAGGGTCTCCTTTGCACCCCATAAAACTTAAACAGAGCAGGATTCAGCTGTCAGGGCCAGCGACAAGTGCTGTTTGAGGCCACTGTGCCTCCAGAGCCCCACGTCTCTGTAGAGGAACAGACATGTATCCTGCTCATGCTGCAGTGTAGATGGCCAGGTGAGCAGTCTACTCCCTATTGCTTTAAAGCCCTGGTGCAGGGTTTTAAACCCTAGATGTGTAAGTCAGAGCCACTGACTGCATTGTCCCCAGACAGTGGGTGCTGGTCCTTGAGAGGCCACTTGGATGAATTCCGCCAATCTACTTCTCTTGAGATGGATCCAAATTATACCGTAGCCCAGTGAAAAGGTACCGCTTAGAATGACCCATTATTTTTCATTATTCATCCTCCTTTCATCAATTTGCAATCCAGAACTAGTGAGCACCAAGCCTGTCACCAGGCTGTCGGGACCTCTTCAAAGCCAGCATCAGACCACTACCACCAAAATCAGGGGCAGGCGTCATCTTTGATAGAAGAAATCCCAATTACATGTGACAAAACAGGGCTGCAGCCAAGCCTCTTTCCTTTAAACTTACACTGAACTAACTCACAGAAGCTGAAAGAACAGGATGCCTGAGTCCAGTGACAGACTTCCTGCTCCAGGCCGACGACGCCATAAATGGCCTCCATCGCAGGACTGGGAAACAGCTGAAACCACTGGCGAGATTACTGTGAGAGCAGCTCAGCACCAGCTATACTACAACTAATCTCACCACATTTGGCAAACATCCTCCAACAGAAAATGAACTTTCCTAAATCACCCTTCCCGACAGGTCAGCTCCTTCACTCAGGGTGCATTATGAAGCGAATTCACCCTGGTAGACTCTTCTGGTCAAAACCAACCCTTCTAAAGGGTTCTCAAATGATTGGGGTCACAGGTGGGAAGCACTGATGTGCAGGGCGGCAGCCGCATGGCTGGTCGCACTCATCTCCCAGGACTCACAGGCCTATGAAGGGCTCATCGTGGCCGCCTTGACAGGCTTTGCTAAGAGGGAAACGGGAGCAAGCCACCCCTCCCCCTCATCACAGAATGCACCTGCTGTCCCCAGAACGGACCCTCCCGTCCCCTCTGCCTGGCACATCTTTCCCTTCCTCATCCGTCTGGCAGCCTCCTCCTCGTTCCTGACAGGCAGGATGCTCTGAGAGTTCCTTGTCATCTTCTTGGTGCTCCCATGGACACACTCATACGGCTACTAGGTGGCCTGTACCTTCCCACCATTCAGAGAACAAGGAACCCGTGAGCTCACTGCAGGAGGCTTCAAGCCCTGGACATAGCACCTGGCGAACAGGTGCTCAAGTGTCTGAGCGAACAGATGGACAAACGTCACCACCTTGGAGATCAGGTGGAAAACTGCCACAGAAACCTAGGCCCCAGTTTGGTCCCAGCCAGCTGAAATCCGGCTCAAATGCTGTAGGCTGGGCCAGTGGAGAGAAAACCTACAGCTCAGTTGGCTCTTTGCTTCAAGAGCTAGATTCACCCAGGGCGAGACAGGAACTCCCCGGCGATGGTAAGCCTGGCTCAGAGCTCGCTGGGCTGTACCGCTCACCTCCTCTCAGCTCAGGCCTTAGATGCTGGAAGCGACTCCAGACACTGTACTGTAGTTATGACAGGAGAGGTTGGGCGAAGAGTACCCAGAAACCCTGTTCCAGCTTTACGACTTCCTGTGAACCTTAGTTCAAAATAAAAAGTTAAAACTTGTACAGTGAGGATCCATGGAAGCTCAGCAGGCAGGTGTCAGTTTACATGAGGGCCTTTGTGACAAAGCTGTCTGAAAAACGGAATGGGGACGGTTTACAGCACTAGCCCCCAGGGGTCAGGCTGTTGCCAAAAGCCATCCCCCGCTGCACCCCCTCAAGGCTGGGCACTGTCATTAGACAGTGAGGGCCCAGCTTTGGGGATAGACAGCCTGGATTCAAATTCCAACCTGAATGCTTACTAGTTGTATGATCTTGGACAAGCTATTTCACCTCTTTACGAATCTCCATTTCTGCATCTAAAAAATGCGGGTAAGATCACATTAGACTTTACTGGCAATTGTTATTTCTTTTTAAGTGAATACAACCTGCAAAGAGTGGTCAGCATCCCAAGGGAGTGCCAACCTGCAGGCAATGGCTGGCTGGCTGGCGCTCCATCTTCCCCAGCGCTGAGAATGGAAGATCCCCATTCCCCAGGCTGCCCGCAGGCTCTGACCATGTCACACCTGACACCATTAACCACCAGTTACAACCCTTCCAGACTCCCTCCGACCTGGAGAACCTGAGAGGCAGACACATATTCGAGAGAAGGTTGAGGCTGTTGCCCTTAGCAAGGGTCTTAGACTTCATTAATAGATATCTAGGAAACTTCCCGACGCTGGCGGCCATTAAGGTCCAGCAATAAATATGGTTTTTAGAACAAAAGTTTCTAGAAGAGGAAATGTGTAAGATGGTCTGAGGGGTCGGCCCCAGCTTTGCCTTGCTCCACAGCACAGCCCGACAAAGCCGAGAACTGCAGCGATACCCACTGTGCAAAGGAAACTGAGCGCAAAAACATTTTCTCAGCTTCTCTACAAAGCCAGTTTGGAAGGACCAGTTATTAAAGTGAAGTATCCATTTACAGATTGGCACAAATATCAAAAATAAGCAGCTGAGATGAATATAAAGGCGGGAGTGCTTTTTTCCCCATAACAAAAACCTCTGCAATATTCTCCAAACTTGGAGGGAAAAATTCATTTTACTCTCTGAGATGTGGCAGAAAAACCTAAGTCTGAGGTGCATTTTTCATAGCCGGTTTATACACGGAATGAGTCCAGATGACACAAACAAATGGTTCTGGGTTCAAGTGGCTCTTGCAGAGGAGCCCAAGGCTGGCTCTGTCTCTCTGCAAGGACTCATCCCTCCCCTGCAACCGCTGGGGCGGGAAGGATCAGTTGGCAGGCTAAGAAGGGACCACCACCAAAAGCCAACAATATTTTAAAAGCCCAGTAGGGTCTGCAGTGTTTGAAATGAAATAGTTTTTATTCTTGGCAACTACCAAGATGACCCCCAGAGGTTTCCAGTAGGACAGTGACAATCCACCCTGCAGCTTAACTTTGTGAAGGAGGATGAAATCAAATCTATCATCTTAACATCAGGCCTCAGCCCTGCGTGAGCCGGCCTCGGGGAGGAGAGCAGGGTACCCGTGCGGAGGTGGTGATGTGGAGAATGTGGCACAGACGTGGAGCAATGGAGACACAGCCATTCAGGGCTGACAGATCGCCTGCAGCAGCCCACCAAGTCTCCACAGCTCTGAGCCAAGTCATTTGGAAGGGATTCAGGCCACTGTACTGTTCCGGGGAGCAGCAGCCAGTGTGCGCCCTCCGCCTCACCAGGGCGGCTAACTGTGCAGCAATTTCGTAAATGACAGTTGCTGCTAGATATTTCCTGCTGCTTTACTTTGTCTCCAAATCCATCTAAAATTCACATTGGTGCCCCCAGTGACTAAGAAAGGCTTTGTGCTTACTTTTAATTGTAGTTTGTCCTGTTCTGTGAAATAATAATTCAAACAAACAAAAAAAAGAAAACAACATTGCAGAATGTTGTGCAGAGGGGCCGAGGGCTTTGTCTCAATTCCTCTCCTCCTCAAATGAAAACCATGTTGCTACAATAAAAAAAGCCAGCTGAGGCAACAAGGTTCTAGGATCCCCACATCACTGGTGAGGAAACTGCAGCTCCAATTCAACAGGCGCCAGTCCCAAGCCCACAAGGCAAGCACACCGTTAGAGGGCACAGTCAGGGCCCGGAGTGGGTGTCCCACATGCCTTTTTTACAACTGCTCCAACTCTCTGCTCAGTCCGTGCTGGTGCTGAAACTCAAATATCACTGAATTTGTGATCTTGCAAGACTGCAAACAACATAAACGACTCATCTATGTTTTTAAGAAGTTTCCCCCAAAGAGGTTTTCCAATCCACTTTTTAAATTAATTTATTCCTTTAGGAAGATTCACATTAGAAAGACAGTGGAATTACCAGCTGCCTAAGCCACATCATTAATGGGAAGCAGCTATTCGAAGAGTATTAGAAATATTAAGAACAGGAACTCCTTCCTTGGATTTTTCGTCCCACCCCTGCCTGCTGTGTCCATGGATGACAGCTGGTCCAGAGCAAAACTTCCCAGGAAGAAGCCCCTCTGTGTGCCCTGCTAACTAAAGAGGAAGAAGCAGTGAGCCAGGCTTCTGGAAAGTTCCTTGTCTGGCACAAAGGACAACCTTCTCCTCGTCCACTATAGAGAAATGTTGCAAACTTTCCATGTGCCACTGGAGGTGAAGAAGTATCTTCAGCTGACCTCAAAAGCAAGAGGGCAGCTCTACTCTCAAGACATCAGTCCTTCTGCATCCCCTCCACCCCCCAGCCGCTCACGCTACAGTCATGGAAAGGGCTCTTACACAGATCAAGTCCAGAGGCAGAGTCTAGGGTCTAATCCCATAGCTCCCCCTTGTAAACCTGCAAATCACAAGATGGGATGGCGAGGAACACCTCACACACAGGGCACCTTCAGAGGCGTGGCAGGGATGGGTTTGTACAATCCACCTGGGAGGAAGGGAGCTGCTGAGACACCACAGACCTGATGCGGTAAAAAGGTATAGTCACAGGACCTGCAGCCGTCAATGTGAGATAATACAGAGCACCTGGAACATGAGAAGTGCACACAATAAATGGAGATTATTACGCAAATGAAATTTAAAATGGCATTCTTAATCCTGTTTGTCCAGTCACAATGGACCAATGATCACATTCACACATCGCATCTCAGCTGGACAGCCAGTCGTCAGTGTGAAGCCCAGACAGGTCACTGTAAAAGGGCTCTACCCACGTGGACAAACCTCCCCTCACCCTAAGTCCAGGAATCAATAAAGCAAAAACTACCAAAGAGAAAAAAGAGAATCCGTCACTGTACTTAGCAGCAGCCGTACAACAGAAATAGCCCCTGGCACCGCCTTCAAGGAAAAACCCAAAAATACAGGTAAATATTCTAATTTCAAAGTGTTGATGTTCTCCTTTCCTAAGGCACAGTTAAGAGGCCCCAGAGGAAAGCTGGTAATGCTGAGGGCTGTGCCTTGGAAAGGATATGTTTGTGTCCCTGTGGGGCAGTGACGGTGGGGATGACGTCACTCCGAGGCAGCTAGCTGCTCAATGGCACAGCGGACTTTCTTTGCAGTTTCTTCAAATTCTTTCTGTTTATTGTTGGTTTCCTTTGCCTGGAAATAAAGAATAGACACATGAAACTGAAGCTCTAGGCATGCTCGAATAGAGATGCCCAGCTATATGGGGTAAATGTCCTCATTCACCTCATCTGCCTCTCTCTCTCTCTCTCTCTTTTTTATCGGCCATGCCGCTCAGCTTGTGGGATCTCAGTTCTCCGATCAGGGATCAAACCGAGGCCCCAACAGTGAAAGCGCCGAGTCCTGACCACTGAACCGCTGGGGAATTCCCCTCAACTAGCTCTAATTTGAGCTGTCCCACAATAATTATAACAGAAAACACTGATGGACCGCTTTGCTTGTACCAAGCACCATTCTACCTGCTCCACACACCCTAACTCACTCACTGCTCCATGTCCCCATGAGGTAGGTGCCACCTTTATCCCCATTACACAGATGAGGACACCGAGGTCCACAGCAGCAGCCAGCTCAGGGGTACCAGCTAGTCTGTGGCAGAGCCCTGCTCTTCCCCACTACCCTACATTGCTTCTGAAGCTCCCACAGAAAGTCCGGAGCCCTCTTCTTGTTCACTTAAACAGACGCCGTCAAGCATCAGCGTGCTCCTCAAACAGAGAAACCTTCCACCTGCAGCAGCTCTCTAAATCTGGCTTCCAACCTTTCATTCTGCTAAGTGCTCTCTCCAGGAGGACAAATGACAATCACATCAACAAATCCAGAAACCTCCTCCCTAATTTTCACTCTCCTGATTTCTCTGCCACATTAAAAAAACAAACAATAGACTTTTATTGGGTTAAACGTTTTCTAATAAGAAAAACAACAGAGGTAACTTCTTTTCAAAAGAAAGTGGCAGCGATGCAGTAGCAGGAGCAGAGAGCACGTGGTGCACTCCAGGGTCAGACCCTGAGCCCCGGCTCTACCTCAGCCGCACACGTGCCCAGCGTCAGGCCCAGGTGGCTGCCTGACCAGTGGTCCTGTCAAACTGACCAGCAGCATCTCAATTAAATGCAGGGTCTCAGAAATTCACAGCATCACGACAAACAACACTTGTTCCTCGTTTTCAGTATTTGTAAACTGCAACACATAATTATCTCACCTGGATAAACGCTTGCCTTACAGCTGTGTGCTGCAATCCCATAACTGACTTAATAAATGGTTTAAAAGTTCAGCTCCCAACTTATTTCCACCCCACGGTACAGTCGAGGTCCGCACGCCATCCCACCTCCAGGAGCGATGTACCCTAGAGGGGCCATCCAGGAGCTCTAGCAGGAAGCAGACAGGCCTCTGGTTATGCCCACTCCCTGCACTCTGACCCCAAACCTTACTGTCCACATCCATTCACATGCAAATGTGCCTAGGGACACAAGGGGACCTGAATTTTTATATCAGTGATAAATTATTTGCAACAAACCTCAAAATTGGGTGTCACTCTAGAGCAGCCCTGTCCAACAGAATTTTTTGCAATGATGAAAATGTTCAATTGTCTGCACGGTCCAGTAGTCACCGGCCACATGTCGCTAATGAGCAGATAAAATGCTGCTAGTGCCACTGAAGGACTGAATTCTAAATTTTCTTTGATCTCCTTTTCTTTCTTTTTTCCAGCTGCGCCTCATGGCTTGCAGGATCTTAGTTCCCCGACCCGGGATCGAACCTGTGCCCTCGGCAGTGAAAGCACGGAGTCCTAACCACTGGACTGTCAGGGAATTTCCCCCAAATATATACATTTTAAAATGATCTGGGGGACTTCTCACAGCTTTCTCACAACTGTTCCTGAAGTACACAAAGCTTGTCTTTTACCTAGAACAGGAGTGGCAAACTACGCCCTGTGGGACACATCCATCCAGCCCATGGCCCGTTCTTAACCCAATGGCTAAGAATGCTTTTTACATTTTTAAACACTTGTGAAAAAAACAAAGAAAGAATAATCTCTAACAGAAACTCTGTGGCCCAGGAAGGCTAGACACTTACCATCTGCGGCACTTCACAGAAAGTGAGCTGACCCCTAATCTCGAAGGCGCTCCCTAGCCCCCTTCCCAATTCCAGCACTGCAGTTCCCAAGACCTCCATCGAATACACCGCTTTACTGACCACTGATTTCTTCTCACTTCCTGAAAAAATTTTCAATTTTGTCCTTAGCATTTAAAAGGTACCATATTACACAGAATTATTTCTATTGATCTCTAAAAAGGAATACGATTTTCAAGCTGAAAAGGACCTGAGAAACCACAGAAGTCTATCCTCCATTTTACAGCAAGGAAACTACGACCAAGACTGGCCTAAACTCACAATGTCTGTGAGTGGCAGAGACAACTGGTACATCTGGACTCCCTGCCCAGGGCTTTGCTAAAAATAGATTAAATACCTGAATATTTACTCTCTGTAGAGCTGCCAGATTTAGCACATAAAGATAGAGCCTGCTCAGTTAAATTTGAACATCATATAAACGAGTAATTTTTTAGTAAACAGCCATACAAAATGTGAGATATACTAAAAAAATTACTCCTTGTGTACCTGAAATTCAGACTTAACTGGGAGTCCTGGTTTTCTCTGGCAACCTTAATTCTCTACAGCCCGGGCTGCTTGGGAGCTGCCTCTTTGTGGACTCACTGTTTCACTCTTCCAATAACCCAGTGCAAGAGCCTAAGTTCGCCCGCAGAAATCCCTTCAAGGTCCAGTAGGACTGGTGCTTCTTTCTCCCAACACACATAATGCCCCTTTCCCAATATGCTGTCTACTCTGTGTCCCCAAACCCTCTGTTTCCACCACTGCTAACACATGAACACACCCCGTATAAATGACCTACCATCTCAGTTGTCACTAAAGGCAGAAATGCCAGCCTAGCCATCACATGTCCCACCACCAGAGGTAACCGCACACTGAGGACACCTCTACTCAGGGGATCCGTTTTTCTCTCTGCACAACCCCAAGGCCACACTCCAGGACAGATGCTTTTCTACCCTTTTATATCCACACGCACACACATCAGAGGGGCTCAGAAAGTGCTTACTGAGGAAAGGCGTCTATGCAGTGCTTGTGGCGGGCTAGGGAGTTTAGCACTAAAGATGCCGAACAGGATTTGTGCTTGCTTCTTATTCCCAGTAATACATACAATTTTGTTCTTGGCTCTTTCTTTATCCAGTTTTAAAAATTCGCTGAGGGTTAATTCTTCAAACTGCTTCTTGACAGAAAGGAAAGCACAACCAGATGAATGCTTTTTATGTTCTTCTCTAGAAAAAGCAACACATGAGCACGTCAACAGAGAAAATTCAGGTAAAGGGAGAAAGGCAACAGTTTGTTACCACCAGGCCCCTCCCCACCTCACAGACACACACTGCTCTGCTTCAGGAGCAGAGTGTGAAGTCTGAAGTGGACGGAACCAGGGGCAGGACCCACATTCCCACACAACTTGTCTCAGCACCTTCTTGCTCTGTGGACTCCCCACAGCCCCACCCATATCCTGTGGCTGATGTAGTCTACCTGGAGTCCTTTAGCAATTAGTAGGAAAAGTGTTAGAGTATAAATCCAAAGGTATCACATGTCAAAGCCCTTAAAATCCTCCAGGAACCATTTGCAGTTGTCTCATTTCACTCGAATTATTACATAATCTGTTGGTTTGGAAAAAGGGCACCACTGACCCAGTTTCTCCAGTGAATTCCTCTGCCTCATACCATCATTCTGTGCATTCGGAATTATCCCTGCTAGCGGATAGCACTATAACGAGAACAGTCTGGGGAGTTCCCTGGTGCTCCAGTGGTTAGGACTCCACACGTTCACTGCTGAGGGCCCAGGTTCAACCCCTGGTTGGGGAACTAAGATCCCGCAAGCCGCGCGGCACGGCCAAAAAAAAACCAAAACAAAAACCAGAACAGGCTGGAAGGAACACCCAGCCACGCAAATTCCAAAAGGACAGCCAATAGTAACTATAATCTGAAAATATTATAGCACTTGGAAATTCACTCCCAAGAATACAACCAGTATTTCCCCAGTGATACCTGGTATGATCACCATATCATCCCAGTCAATACTGGGTCATGAGAGCAAACACATTAGGGAAAACAGCAACACTCTTCTTGCCAAGAAGAGAAACAACTCCGGTGATTCTCTACGGGGGAAAAAAAGTTCAAGCCGTGGAAGCAATTGATTCTGACAGGAGAAAAAACGGTGCGGGGAAAATGTGGCATTACATTACGGGAATATTGTTGTCTGTATGAATATATGCACACAATAAAAAAAAAACTAGATGCCCTAAAGAACAAAATCTAAACCAAAACTGAGTGTACTATTTTAAGGGGTGGTTTTTGTGCTGTATGAATTATAGTTCAATAAAGCTTCAGGGATTCCCTGGTGGCGCAGTGGTTAAGAATCCGCCTGCCAGTGCAGAGGACATGGATTTGAGCCCTGGTCCCGGAAGATCCCACATACCGCGGAACAACTAAGCCCGTGTCGCACAACTACTGAGCCTGCGTGCTAGAGCCCGTGAGCCACAACTACTGAGGTCCACGTGCCACAACTACTGAGGCCCACGTGCCACAACTACTGAGCCCGCATGCCACAACTACTGAGCCCGTGTGCCACAACTACAGAAGCCCGTGCGCCTAAAGCCCGTGCTCTGCAACAAGAGAAGCCACCGCAATGAGAAACCCTCACCGCAACAGAGTAGCCACCGCTTGACGAAACTAGAGAAAGCCCGCATGCAGCAACGAAGACCCAACGCAGCCAAAAACAAATAAATTTATTTTAAAAAAAGCTTCAGATTTAAAACCTCTGAAACAAGAAAGGCACCTGGACATCCCTAGGTCACAACAGGATCTGCTCCAGTATTCTGTCTACCCGGAAAGGTATCAAGCACCTACAAGAATGAGCCTTTCTTCAACACTCCACCCAGGAGGACATTCGGCCAAATCAGATTTGATTAGGTTGAAAGCATCACCAAGGTGCCAGCAGAGACTCATCCTTTACAGCAGCTGTTTAGGGCACAAACGAGGCTGGAAAGCCGCAGGTCCTTCAATAATACTTCGAAATTCAGATGTTTTGGGGGGAGCCCAACTCAAAACAAACGGTCCTATGGACATATATACACTACCAAACGTAAGGTAGATAGCTAGTGGGAAGCAGCCGCATAGCACAGGGAGATCAGCTCGGTGCTTTGTGACCGCCTGGAGGGGTGGGATAGGGAGGGTGGGAGGAAGGGAGACACAAGAGGGAAGAGATATGGGAACATATGTATATGTATAACTGATTCACTTTGTTATAAAGCAGAAACTAACACACCATTGTAAAGCAATTATACTCCAATAAAGATGTAAAAAAACAAAACAAAAAAAACCCCAAACGGTCCTGAAGTAACTGGGGAACCCCGGAAGCCCAGCGAGGCTGGCCTGAGGGACTTACATAGGGTCGTCATCTGGCTCCCAGCCTTCCAACTCCTTGAAGCAGAAGAAACACTGAGCCAAGTCGGGCTCGTTCTCAGTTGGACAGTGGATGAAGCCGGCCGCGGCCATCTGCAAAGCAGAGCTCGGCTCAGGCCCCAGAGCGGAGGGGTTCCCCCGAGATCCGGGAGGCCACAGAGGGGCTAGAGCCCGCAGAAGGGGTCGCCCCAGGGGCCCGGGAACCCACAGAGGGACCAGAGCGCGCGGGAGGGGTCGCCCCGGGGGCCCATAGAGGGGCCGGGGCCCGCGGGAGGGGTCGTCTCAGGGCCTGGGGCGGGGCTCTGGGGGCGGGGCGGGCCTGGGGGCTCCGGGAGGCCGCGCGGACTCACTCGCTCCGGGGTGCAGGCGCAGCCCTCCAAGAAGGGCCAGTTCTTAAATGTGGAGACACGATGGTCCTTGAGGTAGAGCTGCCAGGCCGGGGGCAACGACGGGGTACTCATCCCGCCGCCGCCGAGCGGTGCCGCGATTCAAATCCGGCGGTTGTCGGCCGCCGCGGGGCATGTCGGGAACGCCCGCGGCCTTCTGGGAAATGGGAAGCTGGGCGGCGCGGGGTACGCTGGGAGTTGTAGTCCTCCCGCCACATGTCTCTGCTTCTACTCACCAGGCACCGACCCAACCCCGCCCCGCGTACTCCCATCCCAGCTACTTGCAAACAGTGGTAGGAAGAGGAGTGGAGAATGGGCCGAAGTCCCCGTGATAGTTTCTTGGAGTGGCACCTGCCGAGCACAAATGGATTAAGCCCTTTCAGCATGCAAACTGTTATTGTTTTTGTGGGTAGCCCACTCCTGGAACCTCCTAGTGCCAGCTTCCTCAGCCAGCCCTTGTGCCGTCCGGGTTGGAACATGTGCTGAGGCAAGTCTTTTCACTGAAGCTTCCTGGAAGTCCAGAAATTGACCCTTGAAGCTTTGTTCTTCCTTTTCCACCAGAATTCCTCAGGAGTTAGATATCCCTTCTAAGTCCCTGCCCCAAACAGACGTGCGGGTGGGGGTCAACAGAGGTGAAGAATGTGTGGAAACAATGCCCACTGCCCTCCAGCCAGGAGGCCTGGGTGTCCTATCAGGGAGGTGGGATTGTTATGTGACTCCAGGAAGTGAACAGCCTAGGACAATCCGCCTGGATAATAGAAATGAGAGCCCAGGGAGCAGGCACCTGCCCGTAGGCACAGCCAGACTGGGTTCAGAGCAAGCCTGTGTAGCTGGTGCCTAGCCTCATGCAGCCGCCCCAGCCTTCCAGCTCTATGAACCTGACTTTAAGTGGTTTTTATAGAGGTTTCACAGGCTTGGTTGATCAAATCATTGGCCTTTGGTGATTAATTGAATCACCAGCTCCTCTCCACTCTCTGAAGATTGGGAGGGTGGGGCTGAAAGCTCCAAGCTTCTAATGAAGGCTTGGTCTTTATGGCCACCAGCCCCAGCCAGAAGCATCTAGGGGTTGCTCATTAGAACAAAAGACGCTCCTATCACTCTGGAGATTCCAAAGGTTTTTTAGGAGCTGTGTGCCAGGAATCGGGGACAAAGACCAAAAATATATTTATCACAAAGGCAAATTTGCATTTTTATGTGAACTTTCTGGATTTTCAAATAGTTGGCAACAAATCCTGATGGATACTGTGATGATCAGACAAAACTGTTTTGAGATCATAAAACATCAATGCTAGATATTACCTTATGGCCATCTAGTCTCACCAAAACTTTTGTGAACACATTTTTCCTCTCCTGTAAGAGTGACACATCAATGCTGTAAAAGCAAAAATCATGCAATGGGAAGGAAGTCTTCCTCTCCCCAAAGACCTCTAGCAGAAAGAAACTTTTCAGCAGTTTCTATGTATACTTCCAGGTGTGTGTGTGTGTGTGTGTGTGTGTGTGTGTGTGTGTGTTCATACACCACTTGGCATCCTGTCTTTTCAGGTAACAGCACATCTCAGCTTTATCGGCACCTAGAGATCTCAACATGTTTTATAATATCTGCATGGTGTTTATTGGATGGTCTACCCTAATTCCAATTAACAAATTTCCCATTGGGTATCTCCAATTTTTTTTTTTTTGCTATTATGAATTGTACTACAGCAAACAGACACACAAACATGTGCAACTATGCCTGTAGCATAAACATCTGCAAGCAGGATTGCTGGGAAAGTGTGTGTGTGTCTTTCAACATTTTTTAATATTGCCAACCTGTCCTCACAATCATCAGACCAGGACACGGTTTGCTCCGCCATCTTGTCTGGGTGGATGTTGACCCTGCCTTTTTCATCCTAGGATATTTTAATCAGAGTTCTATCAATACTGATAGCATCTGTATAAAAATATATATCTTCCAGGGAACTCCCTCGCAGTCAAGTGGTTAGGACTCTGTGCTTTCACTGCCGAGGGCACAGGTTCAATCCCTGGTGGCGTGGCCAATAAATAAATAAAACTATATATCTTCTGGATCAAACACCATCAAGTCAACGTATTTCTGTGATTCATTTTCTATTTGGCACCAACATATTCCAACTGTTACCATTTAAATTTTTATTTTACTGAAAACTTCAGCTGCTTAGGTCTTTTCCATACGGTTTTTTTTTCCCAATTATCTGTTTTTGTCTGCGTTGGGTCTTTGTTTTTTTGTTTGTTTTTTTTTTGCGGTACGTGGGCCTCTCACTGTTGTGGCCTCTCCTGTTGTGGAGCACAGGCTCCAGATGCGCAGGCTCAGCGACCATGGCTCACGGGCCCAGCTGCTCCGCAGCATGTGGGATCTTCCCGGACCGGGGCATGAACCCGTGTCCCCTGCATCGGCAGGCGGACTCTCAACCAGTGCGCCACCAGGGGAGCCCCAGCTTATTTGTTTTATACATGATAGTTTATACCTCTTAATCTCCTGCCCCTATCTTGCCCCTCCCAAATTCCTTCTCCCCACTGGTAACCACTAGGTTGTTCTCTAGATCTGTGAGTCTGTTTCTTTTTTTTTTTATATTAACTAATTTGTTTTACTGTTTAGATTCCACAGATAAGTGATAACACACAGTATTTGTCTTCCTCTGACTCATTTCACTTATGCCCTCCAAGTCCATCTATGTTGCTGAAAATGGCAAATTTTCATTCTTTTTTTATAGCTGAGTAGTATTCCATTCTGTCTATATGTGTGTGTGTGTGTGTGTATCACATCTTCCTTATCCAGTCATCTGTTGTTGGACACTTAGGTTGCTTCCATATCTTGGAAATGGTAAATAATGCTGTTGTGAACATTGGGGTGCATGTATCTTTTCGAATTAATGTTTTCATTTGCTTCAGGTATATGCCCAGGAGTGGAATTGCTGGGTCATATGGTAGTTCTATTTTCAGTTTTTTGAGGAACCTCCACACTGTTTTCCACAGTCGCTGTACCAATTCACATTTCCACCAACAGTGTAGGAGGAGTCCCTTTTCTCCACAGCCTTGCCAACATTTGTTTGTGGTCTTCTTGATGATGGCCATCCTGACAGGTGTGAGGTGGTACCTCGCTGTGGTTTTGATTTGCATTTCCCTGATGATTAGTGATGTTGAGCAGCTTTTCATGTGCCTGTTGGCCCTCTGTATATCTTCTTTGGAAAAATGTCTATTCAGTCCTGTGCATTTTTTAATAGGCTTGTTTGTCTTTATGATGTTGAGTTGTATGAGCTGTTTATATATTTTGGATATTAACCCCTTACCCATCGTATCATTTACAAATATTTTCTCCCATTCAGTAGGTCGTCTTTTCATTTTGTTGATGGTTTTCTTTGCTGTGCAAAAGTTTTAAATGTAATTAGGTCCCATTAGGGTTTTTTTGCCTCATTACATTCTTATCCTAAAAGATCCAAATAATTCAGATGAAGCCAAAACACCCCCTCCTCGTGTTGCCGACGCCACTTCCCTCCCCCGAGGGGAGCAGAGGTGTTAGGTGTGGAGCCTCTCCAAACTTTTTCTCTCCATAGACACACTCGCGTGCACACACAGAAACATGTCATTTTGTGAGTATTAGGTAATGCTGTTGAGATGGTACTGTATTGTATCGTTGAGCATCTTGCTCTTTGTCAGGTAATAGTATGTCTTGGAGATGTCCCCCGTTATAAACACAGACCTCGGACTTCCCTGGTGGCGCAGCGGTTGAGAGTCCGCCTGCCGATGCAGGGGACGCGGGTTCGTGCCCCGGTCCAGGAAGATCCCACATGCCGTGGAGCGGCTGGGCCCGTGAGCCATGGCCGCTGAGCCTGCGCATCTGGAGCCTGTGCTGCGCAACGGGAGAGGCCATAACAGTGAGAGGCCCGCGTACCGCAAAAGAAACAAAAAACACACACAAAAAACCCACAGACCTCTTTCTAATGATGGTCGGCTGCTCAGATGTACTTACTCCCTACTTATGAATATTCAGGCTATTACCTATTTTTGCTATCATCAATCATTCTTGAACTGCTAGCTATTCAGAGTGGGCGAGAGAGGGGTGTGGTGGATGGTGGGTGGACCCAGCTGGCTCCTTGGGAACTGAATGCACACACACCCCTGTGTGTGTGGGGGAGTGGCAGAGGAAGTGTGTTCTACCTGTGGATGTCACTGTCCTGTCAGTCAAGGTGTTAACCCCAAGGATAAAATCCCAGGGCTTTACGGGACAAATCCAGACAGGTCAGGTGGAGCCCACGTCAGGTGGAGCCCAGACAAAGGAGTGAAACAAAAACACAGAACAAAAACTGGTTTGGGGAGCTCTTACTCTTCATTTTGGTTGGGAGTTGTCACTTTTGTTTCACCCTCTCAGCAGACTGTGGGCCAGATTCTGGGTATCACACATGGCGTGGACCTGGGCCAGACCTTCCCTGGAACCCGCTCGATCCAGGCCAGGGGCAGGCCATGGAGATTTGCACTCGTGTTCAGAGCAGTGAGGGGAATGGACCCTGGCCGGGGTGGGTGGACAAACAGAGGCGCTGCTGGGCACAGGGAAAACTGAGGCCGGCAAGAATGGGGAGCAGTCGGGCTCTTGGGAGAAGTTTCACAAGTCGGGGTGCATGCTGGCGGCGGGGCTTCAGGTGTCATCAGGACTCCTGGAAAATTGTTTTCAAAATAATCTGCAGCAGGAGGGAAAAATACAAAAGCTCCAGAGTTGGAGAGGCTCTTGTGAGGATCTCTTGGGAGGAATTTGATTAAAGAAACAGGCTACATGTTCGATCACAGAAACGTAATTTAAATGAGTCCTTTCCCACCTCTCATTTGAAATGTCACCCACTCATTGCCCGTTTTTGTACGACCCATGAGCTAAGAATGGCTTTACATTTTTAAACAGTTGGGAAAAAAATCAAAAAAAGAATACTTTTGTGACATGTAAAAATTCCACAAAATCCAAATTTCTGCATCCATAAGTACAGTTTCATTGGAGCAAAGCCACATTTATTCACCTGGGAATTGTTTCTGGCGGCTTTTGAGCAACAGTGGCAGAGTTGGGGAGTTCTGTCACAGACCATATGGCCCTCCAAATCTAAAATATTTATTAGGTTTCTTTAAGAGATGTCATTTATTGGGGGCTTGTTTTTCCCCAGTTAAAAAAAAAGTAATACATGTTCATGGTAGAAAATGTGGAAATTGATCTTTTAAATCCATTGTAACACCACAGGTAAACGTTTTTTGCGGATGCATATATATGCCTCTAAGGGCCTAGCTATCTATGTATCATAAAACTAGGAAGATACTAGGCCAGTTAATTTTTGTGTTTTTGCTCTTACCTCTGAAGCAATTTGACGTGTCCTAACTAATTTTCACAAACTTCACTCTGTTACCTGATTATATCATAATTTAACCTCATTAGACATTTAGGTTATTTCCAAGTTTAGAACATTAATAAAGCTACAGAGACTATGTTTCTGTGTTTCTCTGATTATGCTGAAGACAAATTCCAAGCAGCAGAATTACTGGGTGAGTGGGTTTGGGTCCATATTGCCAGGCTGTACTCCCGAAACATCAGGCCAACGTGTGCTCCACAGGATGGGGGAGGCCCGCTTCACTGTGTCTTCACCAGCATTAGGCACTATTATAACTAGAATATTTCCCGTGAGAGGTGGGAAAGGACTCATTTCCAGTTACATTTCTTTCTTTCTTTTTTTTTTTTTAAAGATTTTTTGGATGTGGACCACTTTTAAAGTCTTTATTGAATCTGTTACAATATTGCTTCTGTTTTATGTTTTGGTTTTTTGGCTGTGAGACATGTGGGATCTTAGCTCCCCGACCAGGAATTGAACCTGCACCCCCTACATTGGAAGGCGAAGTCTTAACCACTGGACCACCAGGGAAGTCCCATTTCAGTTACATTTCTATGATCACTAATGCAGCTTACTTTTCCCCCATGTTTACTGGCCATTTATATTTCTTTTTGAATTATCACTTATTTTTTGTCCATTTTTTCTATTTATTTCTGTTCTTAAAGAGAAATAAGACCTGCTCTTATTAAGTGGTACAAACTATTGATACTATGTATAAAATAAATAAGCTACAAGGTTATATTGTACAGCACAGGGAATATAGCCAATATTTTATAATAACTTTAAATGGAGTATAGGCTATATAAAAATATTAAATCACTATGTTACACACCTGAAACTAATATAATATTGTAAATCAACTAAATTTCAATTTAAAAAAAGAACTGTTCTTATTGATTTGAAAGTGCTCTTTGTGTGGTAAGGATATTAACTATGTGAATTAAAACTGAACGCTATAAAAGCCTAATGGAGGGACTTCATTGGTGGCACAGTGGTGAAGAATCCACCTGCCAATGCGGGGACACGCCTTCAAGCCCCACATGCCACGGAGCAACTAAGCCCGTACACCACAACTACTGAGCCTGCGTTCTAGAGCCTGTGAGACACAACTAATGAGCCTGCATGCCACAACTACTGAAGCCAGCGTGCTACAACTACTGACCAGCGCGCTTAGAGCCCATGCTCCACAACAAGAGAAGCTGCCGCAATTAGAAGCCCGTGCACTGCAACGAAGACCCAATGCAGCCAAAAGTAAATAAATAAATATAAAAAATAATTTTAAAAAACGTCCTATTGAGGTGGCAGCTAATTGGGAGTGGGGGGGAGGGGGAATTGGAGGAAGGTGGTAAAAGGTACAAACTTCCAGTTGTAAGATAAATAAGCACTAGGGATGCAATGTACAACATGATAAATTTAATTAACACTGCTCTATGTTACATATGAAAGTTGTTAAGAGTAAATCCTAAGAGTTCTCATCACAAGGGAAAAATATTTTTTTCTTTTTTCTTTTCTTTTGTATCTGTGAGATGATGGATGTTCACTAAACCTATTATGGTTCATTTCATGATGTTTGTAAGTCAAATCATTATGCTGTACACCTTAAACTTATACAGTGCTGTATGTCAATTATATCTCAATAAAAGTGGAGGAAAAAGAAATATTAAAAAAAAAAAAAGTAAAGTTAATCAGGTACCCACTTTCCCAGGAAAAAAAAGTAGTGACTGTATATTTTCCGGGTCCATTGCAAATATTTTCCCCAATCTAGCCTTTGACTTTTTTAAAATATTTTTTTCAGTTGAAGTATAGTCAGGACTTCCCTGGTGGTCCAGTGGTTAAGACTCCATGCTCCCAATGCAGGGGGCCCAGGTTTGATCCCTGGTCAGGAAACTAGATCCCACATGCCACAACTAAGAGCATGCATGCTGCAAGTAAGACCTGGTGCAGCCAATAAATAAGTAAAATTTTTTAAATAAATAAATAAATAGAGATATAGTTGATTTACAATGTTTCAAGTATACAGTAAAGTGATTAAGTTATATATATATAATATATATATTCTTTTTCAAATTCTTTTCCAATATAGGTTATTACAAGATATTGAATATAGTTCCCTGTGCTATACAGTAGGTCTTTGTTGGTCTTCTATTTCATTTATAATAGTGTGTATAGGTTAAACCCAAATTCCTAATTTATGCCCCCCGCTTCCCCTTTGGTAACCATAAGTTTGTTTTCTATGTCTGTGAGTCTATTTCTGTTTTGTAAATAAGTTCATTTGTATCATTTTTTCCTTTAATTTGTTTTTTTAATATAGTTTTTGGCTGCGTTGGGTCTTCATTGCTGTGCACAGGCTTCCTCTAGTTGCAGCGAGCGGGGGCTACTCTTTGTTGTGGTGCGCGGGCTTCTCATTGTGGTGGCTTCTCTTGTTTTGGATCATGGGCTCTAGGTGCGCGAGCTTCAGTAGCTGTGGCACACGGGCTCAGTAGTGTGGCACACGGGCTTAGTTGCTCTGCATGGGCTTAGCTGCTCCGCAACATGTGGGATCTTCCTGGACTAGGGATCAAACTCCTGTCCCCTTCATTGGCAGGCAGATTCTTAACCACTGCACCACCAGGGAAGTCCCTGTATCATTTGTTAAGATTCCCCATAATAAGTGATATCATAAGATATTTGTCTTTCTCTGTCTGATTTACTTCAGTTAGTATGATAATCTCTAGATCCATCCATGTTGCTGCAAATGGCATTATTTCATTCTTTTTTATGGCTGACTAATATATATACCACATCTTTATCCATTCATCTGTTGATGGACATTTAGGTTGCTTCTTGGCTATTATAAATAGTGCTGTTATGAACACTGGGGTGCATATATCTTTTTGAATTATAGTTTTCTCCAGGTATATGCCCAGAAGTAGGATTGCTGGATCATATGGAAACTCTATTTTTAGTTTTTTAAGGAACCTCCATGCTGTTCTACATAGTGGCTGTATCAATTTACATTCGCACCAACAGTGTAGGAAGGTTCCTTTTCATCCTTAGACTTTTTTTTTTTTATGGTACGCGGGCCTCTCGCTGTTGTGGCCTCTCCCGTTGCGGAGCACAGGCTCCGGATGCGCAGGCTCAGCGGCCGTGGCTCACGGGCCCAGCCGCTCCGCGGCATGTGGGATCTTCCCAGACCGGGGCACGAACCCCTGTCCCCTGCATCGGCAGGCGGACTCTCAACCACTGCGCCACCAGGGAAGCCCCATCCTTAGACTTTTAAAAGGATTCTCCACATTAAAATTGTAATAAACATTTATGTGGCCAGCTCCATCCCTCCTTTCCCAACGGAGTTGGTGTTGCTTTTATGCTTACACACAAACAGGCTAATACTTTCTTGTACCTGCCTGTCCCGATCCACACCACAGCCCCATGCAGATCCCACCTGTGTGCCCAGGACCAGCCTCTGCAGATCACCTGGGGCTGTTTCAGAGGGAGGTGAAGTACAGGAAGCAAGCGTGGCACTCAATCCCTATCGTCAAGTCCCCCAACCTCCTGGGTGCCAAAGAGCCAGCGAGGTGACTCCCCACGCCCCCTGCCTGGCCACCTCGCCTTATGTGCAGGGGCTACAGCAGGACGCATTCTGTCCACGGTGAAGGGATGCACCCTACCTGGGTGAGCACGTAGTCCTTCTGGGTTAGGTTCCAAAGGATTTCAAAGTGATCCACGTCATGGAGCTCTTCAAAGGAGGCTTTCCACCCTCCTCGGCGCAGAGTCTGAGTAGGAGAAACGAGGGAAGAGGAAGCATGAGGCTGCGGGGGGCTGGGGGGAGAGGGGCTCTCGCAGCTGCCTGGCACATACCAGGTGCTAAGTATTTGTTGAATAAATGATTGGTATCGTGGGGTCCGTCTGGGTGAAATAAACAGGAAGATAATAAGACTGCATGACCCTCAACCTCGAGCCAAAAGCGGGGTGCTGCGGGTACCTGATAAAGTTCCCTGGACTGTCGGTGGAATTCGGGGCTGTCGTGTTGGCCCACAGTCACCAGGATGCGGCAGGCTGGATCCACAGGCTGTGTCGGGGCCGTCTTCAGGTGCCACTGTGGGCTGTTCCTTTGAGCATCCTCCCTGGTGCAGGGAGTAAGTGTGGTCAGGACAGAGAGCAGCCTTTGCTGCACCCCTGGCCCTCCTCGCAGGCTGCAGGCCAGCTGGGGGACGAGGGGACAAGTGACTCACAGGGTTGTGAGGAGAGAGGCATTCTCAGAGGTGTGCATGACAGGCTCCAGGTCATAGATCCCACTCACCAGGAAGAAGCCTGTGAAGGTAAGGAACAGTCACAGAGCCAGGCTGCAGGTGGGGCAAGATGGGGCCAGCCCGCCTCCAGGGCCAGTGGGGCAAGGCCACGGTAGGGGGCAGAGAAGAAGCAAAGCAGGCCCTGCTCCCCAGGCTCAAAGCCCCGAGGTCAAGCTACTCACAGCTGTTGAAATTTCAAGCAGCTGTTACAGACCCTCAGGCCCATCAGGGGAGGGTGAATGCTGCCCAGCCAGGCTCAGTCCCCGTGGAAACCTTTGAGGTTGGGCGTGACTCCATGCTTGGTCCAGTTGGCCAGGAGCATCATGGCGGCGAGGTGAGCCCCAGCTGAGTGTCCGCACAGGTAAATTCCCCTTGGGTGGGTCAGAGCAGAGAGCTGGGTTTGCATCCAGTATAACCAAAGCAACAGGCCAGTATCAAGGAGTCCCAATTTGCCTTTTGCTACAAAGCCAGAGGGGGCAGTTGGGCTGCTTCCAAGATTAGTCCACTGTCCTCCCACTCAGTCTGACCAAAGGAAAATCTACAGCGATACCCACTGGTTGCCTGGATACTGTTTCTGGACAAACACGATGCTCTGGGTCACCTGGGCTACCATCTGGTCCAGGGTGCCTGTGCAGAGGGTAGGAGCTATGTCAGGCTCCGCTGGGGGCCCTCTCCCCGCCAAAGCCCACCAGCCCTTGCACCTGCAAGACTACCCTCATTACCTTTGGGGGCAACGTCATAGGCCACTATCACCACAGCCACTCCCTGTGCTGTCAGTGGGCCGACCATGAAGGCTGACGAGTCTTTACTGCAGAAGGAGACAAAGACGTGACAACTGGAGGCCACTTGGCCACTAGGCTGCTTCTGTGTCCTGTCCACCCAGGGCACTGTCGCTCTCTGACCTGGTGCAGTAAGGGAAGAAGGGAGGCTTTGTCCTTGCGACATCACATGCTAGCTATGGGACCCTAGAGACTATATTTAACCTCTGAGCCTAATTTCCTTCTCTGTAAAATAGGAACAATTATGTTTTTTCTCTTAGGGGGCTGTTTTTCAGAATTGAAGGAGGTGAGACATGTAGAGAGCTTCACGAAGCAAAGGGTAAAAATGCAATAAATGCAGCATTGAGATGATATGCTTGAAGAGCAGTAGATCCTATAACAGACAACGCCTTAGTAAGATCCTAGGGAACAACAGTGTCCCTGAAGATCCCAAATTCCCCTCTGCTTATCTTAGGATGCCCCGTGGTCCCAGTTTGCCTGGGACTCTCTTTTTTTACCACTGAAAACCCCAGGTCCTGGGAAACCACTCACTTCTGAGCAAACAGGGATGGTTAGTCACTGTGGTTTTCCATTTGATTAGAGTAGACTGAACAGGCTTTTCACTGGGTATAGTGGATCCAATAGTGTCCCCCCAAAAAACATGTCCAAATCCTAAACCCCCATACCTGCAAATGTGACCTTATCTGGAATAGGAGCTATGCAGATACAATTCAGAATCTTGAGATGGCATCATCCCAGATTCAGGATGGGCCTTAAATCAAATGACTGGTGACATTGTAAAAGAAAGGAGAGGGAGGATTGAAATACAGACACACGAAGACCCTGTGAAGATGAAAGTTGAGGTTGAAGTGATGCGGTCACAAGGCGAGAAAGACCCGGACACCCCAGAAGCTGCAAGAGGTAAGAACGGGTCCTCCCCAGAGCCTTCAGAGGGAGCGTAGCCCTGCCCACACCTTGAAGAATTTCAGATTTCTGGCCTCCAGAACTGTGAGGTAAGACATTTCTGTTGTCGGAGCCCCCAAGTTTGTGGTAAGTTGTTGCAGCAGCCCTAGGAAATGAAGAGTCCAGGCAAAGATGAATCTCCCTTTTTCTCCATTCATCCAAATCCCCCGACTCACCTTCCGCTCTGCCAGTATCCTCCATGAAAAAACACGAGGAACGGCAAGGCTGTAGGACAAGACAAAGGGCGTGTGGGCCGAGGCAGGGCTCCCAGCTGAGATCCATGGGGGACCACTAGCCCCCGCTTACCTTCAGACACTGCCTCAGGAAAGTAGATGTCCAGTTTCTCCCCTTCGCCGTCTCCATAGGGCACATCGAGCAGGTTCCTCCCGGTGGCCTGGGCCCTCTTGGTAGCTGTCTCCAGAAATGGACAAGTTGCTGTCAGCACAACCTCAGGCAGAACCTTTCTGCCGAAAGCCCCTTTGGGTTGACCAGTTAGCTCCAGCTATCAGTGCTTCCCCAAGTCCTCATGGTAATCAGGGCTGGGGGGATCTGAAGCATCCCACAGGTGCATAGTTACAAAGAGATCAGACTGGCCCATCCAAGTGGGGGCCAGAACTATCTGTGGCGTCTGTCTCTGGCGAGCTGGCAGCTCTGATGGGCACCGTTTCGACCACTACTGTATTACATGCTTATTATGTGTGTTACACTTGGCTATGTGCTCTGGGAAGTACAAACTTTTCCAAGTATTTGGAAAAATAACCTTCTAGGAACTAAGATATAAAATCACTTGAAATAAATAGATAATAAAGCAATATGAATATATAATTGAGCACCATGATGGGAGAGGTCAGAGGCATGTGAAAATTGGCTAGGACTGGGGTCAGGAGAAAGGAGGAAGTACATTTACGTAATTTACCGTAAGTAAATTAAATACCAAAGGCAAAGGCCTGGAGGTGGGATGGGACTCTGTATGTTCATGCTGCAGTAAACAATGTCCCCTCAAGGCCCCACTTTGATCACTGAAACCCAGGAAGCTCAGCTCCCTCCACCACTGGGTGCCAGAGAGTGTAAACTGGTAAGTTCTTCCTGGGGGGCAACTTGGAAATATGTATCAAAGCCCAAGAAGATCATATTCCTTGATGCATAAGTCCTTATCCATACATTTATTATAAGGAAATAATCAGAAGTATTCTTAAGGACTTGTTTTAAAGATGCCCACACTAATGCTATTTATGACAGCAAAACATTGGACACAGCCCCAGTGATCTACAATAGAAAACAGCTAAAATACATTATGGTATAGTCCCCTTCTCTCCTTTATTTATTTATGTAAAATTTTTTATTTTATTTTTTAAAATTTATTTATTTATTTTTGGCTGCATTGGGTCATCATTGCTATGTGCGGGCTTTCTCTAGTTGTGGCGAGTGGGGGCTACTCTTTGTTGCCATGCGCGGGCTTTTCATTACAGTGGCTTCTCTTGTTGCGGAGCACGGGCTCCAGGCATGCAGGCTTCAGTAGTTGTGGCTCGCGGGCTCAGTGGTTGTGGCTCACGGGCTCTAGAGCACAGGCTCAGTAGTTGTGGTGCATGGGCTTAGTTGCTCCGAGGCATGTGGGATCCTCCTGGAGCAGGGCTCGAACCCATGTCCCCTGCATTAGCAGGCGGATTCTCAACCACTGCGCCACCAGGGTAGCCCCACTCCTTTATTTTTTATCCCAGCATTCATTAATCCTTCATATATTTTTTACTTGTTTACTGTCTGTCTGTCACCCTAACTAGAACATGAGCTCTGAGAAGACAAGGGCTTTGCTGTGCCCACCTCTGTACACCCAGGACCTGGTACATCATAACCACTTAAAAGAAAATTGTGTAGGGAATTCCCTGGTGGTCCAGTGGTTAGAACTCGCACTTTCACTGCCGAGGGCCTGCGTTCAATCCCTGGTCAGGGAACTAAGATCCCACAAGCCGTGTGGTGCAGCCAAAAAAAAAAAAAGAAAACTGTGCTGCTCTGTGGTGACCTAAATGGGAAGGAAATCCAAAAAAGAGGGGATACATGTATATGTATAGCTGATTCATTTTGCTGTACAGCAGAAACTAACACAATATTGTAAAGCAACTGTACTCCAATAAAAATTAATTTTTAAAAAGAAAAGTGTGTAAAAAAAAGAAAGAAGAAGAAAATTATGTAATGAATAAATATTTCAGTAAGTAGTGTTGGGTCTATTGAATATCTGAAGGGAGAAAAAAATAGTTTCCTGATCCCTACCTCACACCACACCAGACCAATTCCAGATGGACCAGATGAAAGCGAAAACAATAAAGCTTTTAGAAAAGGAAATAGGAAATCCTAATGACCTTGGACTAGGCAAAGATTACACAAACAGGACCCAAAATGCATTAATCAAAAAGGAAATACTGGAGGGAGAGTATTTTGCCACGTAAAGAGCGAAAGCAGGTTACGCAAATACCATACAGCATGAACACTGCAATCTTTCTGATACTGAAGATTGGTGGCAAGAGACCTTCAACTTGGGATCCCTGTCCCTGGAAGCCTCCAGATCCCCAACCTTGGTGGCCACGGTCCCCCCGCCCACCGGCCCCTTCCCAAAAATACTCACCAGGGCTCCCTTGGGTTGGGTGATTCTGCAATTCCAGAAAGGGCAAACTAGGTAGATGAAGATAGTTTGCATAGATCGTGTTTATGCAAGTGTGAATAAACTGTTAAAATGGGCCGCCTCCGTTTCTGCTGGACTGCTCAAGGCCAAGAGAAATAAAAATGATGGCAGGTGCCAAGTTTCCCACGTGCCTAAAGCAGGGACCAGACTGCCTCTGCAGGACAGGTGAAGTGACTGAAAAACCGATTTTGCCATCACCAACACTCCACCCTTGAGTGAGGGAACAAGGCCAGGGGGAGGCTTCTTAGGAAAGGGATGAGGCTGGCTGTGTTCTGTGGGTTCCCACTCCCTCTCCCATGGAGGGGTGGAAGGGGGCTTCCCGTCTCCTAAAGCTTCAAGCGACCAACTGCTCAGAGCCTGATGTGTGACTTCTACAAGGATCAGACCCAAACAGGCTTCACCTGCCCCCAGGTGCCACTCTGGGTGCAGACCACACTGCAGGACACACTTAACTGAATCAATCCATTATAAATAGGTACGTTTTACTTGATTAGAACCATGAGATTCTGTTAAGCAAATCAAATGCATTGCATTTGCGATTATAATTTGAAGTGCTTTTTTCAGAATTCCATCACATCTTGTAAGTTGCGCTGAAAAGTTGACGGGAATTTAATCTGTGAAAGTTATGAGCTATCTGAGCATTAACTTAAAAAAATAAATGAAATGCCATTCATTTTTCTTTTGAAGAAATAATATGTTTATATGGTTAAAAAATATACAACAGGCATTTGCATGAAATATCCCTGCCAAGGTGACTGTTATTATTAATACGGATATGGACTCTCTCTCCCTTTAATCCAAAGGGCAGCGTATGAAATACATTTCTGCCCTGCCTGTTTCAATTCATCTTTCTTGGAGAGCTTTCCCAATCAGTACATAGACAGCTTCCTCGTTCTTTTCTTTTTTTCATAAAGTTAACTTGCTATTCCATCCTATGGCTGCACCTTAATTTATTTAACCAGTAGTGACACTTTTTTTTTTTTTTTTTGCGGTACGCGGGCCTCTCACTGTTGTGGCCTCTCCCGTTGCAGCGGAGCACAGGCTCTGGACGCACAGGCTCAGCGGCCATGGCTCACGGGCCCAGCCGCTCCGTGGCATGTGGGATCTTCCCGGACCGGGGCACGAACCCACGTCCCCTGCATCGGCAGGCGGACTCTCAACCACTGCGCCACCAGGGAAGCCCAGTAGTGACACTTTTTAGGGCAAACAAACCACATCTGATCATCAGTAAAGTCTCCCAGCTCCCTCTCTGCTTATCCTGAATCCTGAGTCTTCTCCCCACCCCTACTGAGACCACCCTGGAACCCCTTCACTACTCCCTTGGAAGCAGGGACAGTCCCTCTCCACTCCCTTGCTTTCACCAGGGCTCCATCCAGCCACACGTGTGCGCCGGGTATAACTAGCATCACATCCTGTTGATCTGAGGCGCAAATTCAATCGGAGCCTCGCGTCTTAGTTGCTGAGGCTGCCTTAACGAAATGCCATACAGTGGGGAGGCTTCGACGACAGACATTTTTTTCGCCCAGTTCTGGACACTGGAAGGCAGGGTCAAGGTGCCAGGTGGGGTGATGTCTGGTGAGGGCCCTCCCCAGGGGTGGCAGATGACCTTCTCGCTGTGCGCTCCCGTGGCCTCTTTGTGCTTGGGAGGAGCTCTCCCTCTCTAGGGGGAGGAACCCTCTGTGTCTCTTCTAATAATCCTACTGGATCAGGACCCCATCCTTACGACCTCATTTAACCTTCATTACTTCCTTAGAGGCCCCATCTCTAAACACAGCTACAGTAGGGGTTAGGGCTTCTACACGTGAATTTTGGGGAGACACAAAATTCGGTCTATAACAGCCCCCACACTCCCCCCAAAGGCCCTGGAGCTCCCCTGCTCGCCTTCTCTGAGGGGTTTGCCAACCACCCTCCCACCAGCACTGTGTGAAGGTGTTTGTTCCCGACAAGCTCGTCAACACAGCAGGCTCAGCAAAGGGGAGCAACTTAATTAACGCAAGGGTTCTGGAAGTGTACGTGGACCAACAAGATTTATGCTGTGCCAAAACTAAGAAAAAGATGATGCAATTTATGCCCTAAGCTGAAGAGCAATTAAAACCAAGCAGCTATCGATATTCGTTATCATGCATAAAAAAGTCTTCCTCCAGTATTAAAAAACCCAACCGACACTGAGCCAGAGAAATTGCCTCTCTCCAGGAGGTGGTATGACGGTGATGGCGGGCAGCTGGCTGCAAGGACAGAGAATGGGGGGACCCACTGCCTCCTCCAGAGCATGAATCCTGCCAGCCCTCCAGGCGCTGCACTTACAGGCAGCACAGGAGGGCTTCAACAAGACACCCCAGCATAAACCCTATTACAAACTTCCTTTTTTGAAAAAGCAAAACTTCGGTTTCTATTAATCACAGTCCAAAGTGTCACAGCTCTTACAGAGAGAAACTCCAGGTCCCTGGACCCAACTGAGCATCGTGTTAGAGCAATTAGGGGGAGCAGGGGCCTAGAGACTAACGCAGGTGTGGGGCGGGGAGACCCATCAGACAGTCACGGAGAAGAAGATGAAGACCAAGGGTTCATCACGTCTGGGACAGCAATTTAAGAGGAGGCTGGGGCCCATCAGCCTCCATCTAGTTTCAGAACTATTCTCCCCCAGTCTTTTAATTCATTTAGCAAACAAATACTTATATAAGCAGCAGCCTTGTGCCCATTTTGGAATATCGTAGTGACAAAATAATAAAAAAAATCCAAATCACATGTGCCTTACCCCTTAGTGAGGGGGACAAGCAGTTACAGAAAGATGTCAGGTGGTAACATGTGCTACAAAAATGAGCCAGAATCTGAAAAGGCTACATAGTGTATGATTCCAACTATAGGACATTCTGGAAAAGGTGAAACCACGGAAACGGTGAAAAGATCAGTGGCTTCTAGGGAGTGGGCGGGGAGGGGGGAGAGGGATGAATATGTAGAATACGGGATTTTTAGAGCAGTGAACACACATTGGGAGCCATTGTCTGCCAGAACCAGTGGACAAGCTGGAGAAGCTGGGGGACGTCAGCGGGGTGGGGTTCTGGGGCTCAGTCACAGTGAGTTCGTAGCCAAATCTGTGATAACCAAAGTCAGAGAAAAACCAAGTTTCCCAGGAGGAGGGAGTGGAAACCAGCAGAGCGGCACAGGCTGAAGAAGTGGAGAGGGGGGTGGTCAGGAGAGAAGACAAAGGCCACCCCCCTTCTTCCCAGCACCTAGCACAGTGCCCCCGGGGCATGAGGACTTGCAGATGGACAGAGAGAAGTGGTAGTGCTGCAAAAGATTAAAAATAATTTATTGAGGTGAAACTCACATAACAAAATTAACTACTTTAGGGACTTCCCTGGTAGCGCAGTGGTTAAGAACCTGCCTGCCAATGCAGGGGACACAGGTTCGATCCCTGGTCCGGGAAGATCCCACATGCCATGGAGCAACTAAGCCCGTGAACCACAACTACTGAGCTTGTGCTCTAGAGCCCGCGAGCCACAACTACTGAGCCCGCGTGCCACAACTGCTGAAGCCCGTGCTCCGCAACAAGAGAAGCCACCGCAATGAGAAGCCCGTGCACCGCCATGAGGAGTAGCCCCCCCACTCGCTGCAACTAGAGAAAGCCCGCGCGCAGCAACAAAGACCCGACGCAGCCAAAAATAAATAAATAAACAAATTTTAAAAAAATTAACCATTTTAAAGTGAACAATTCAGTGGCACTTAGCACATTCACAATGTCATGCAACCATCACCTCTATCTAGTTCCAAAACATTTTCATCACCCCAGAAGAACACCCCCTACCCGTTAAGCAGTGTCTCCCCAAACCCCCCTTACCCCAGACACTGTAACCACTAACTGCTTTCTGTTCCTACGGATTTCCCTATTCTGGACATTTCACCTAAATGTGACCTTTTGTTCCTGGCTTCCTTCACTGAGCATTGTGTTTTCAGGGTCCATCCATGTTCTAGTAGGTATCAGTACCTCATTACTTTTTAGGGCCAAAAACTATTCCATTGTATGGACATATCACATTTTGTATATCCATTCATCTGTGGATGAACATTTGGGCTGCTTCCACCTTTTGGCAACCGTGAGTAATGCTATGAACATGTGTGTACAAGTACTTGTTTAAGAACTTATTTTCAATTCTTTTGGGTTAGAAAGATTTTTTTTTTTTTCCGTCGGTACGCGGGCCTCTCACTGTTGTGGCCTCTCCCGTTGCGGAGCACAGGCTCCGGACGCGCAGGCTCAGTGGCCATGGCTCACGGGCCCAGCCACTCCACGGCATGTGGGATCTTCCCAGACTGGGGCACGAACCAGTGTCCCCTGCATCGGCAGGCGGACTCTCAACCACTGCGCCACCAGGGAAGCCCTGGGTTAGAAAGAATTTTTAAAATTGAAGTGTAGTTGACTTACAATATTATATTAGTTTCAGGTGTACAACTCAGTGATTCAACGTTTTATAGATTACACTCCATTTAAAGTTATTACAAAACAATGGTTATATTTCCCTGTGCTATACAATATATCCTGTTGTTTCTCCATTTTATACATAGTATCTCTTCTAGAAATAATTTTTAAGGCTGTTTATGCTATTAAAAACAAGATTGCACATTATAAGTACAGAACACTTTCTCCTAGGAGAAAAAAAGACTATAAGAAATGATCTCACAGTGTTAACAATGGGTGACAATTATTGACGGTTTTATTTTCTAAAATCCTTTTCAATCAGCAAATGCTCCTTTTGTAATCAGAAAACAATTGTTGCCTAAAAATAGCCAACCTCAGAGAGTGCAGAGCAGGGCTATTATAACGTGGTCTGTGGACAATGGGTGTCCCACACGGCTTGCTACTGGTCCATGATGAACTAAGTAAAAAGGTGGAAGTAAACATTTGGAATACATGCAGTTTGGTAGAATGGCTGTGTCTATCGAACTTAACAAGAAATTAGGGCTTTCAAACAAAAACTTGTACATGAATGTTCACAACAGCACTTTTCACAGTCGCCAAAAGGTGGAAACAACCCAAATGTCCATCAGCGGATGAATGGATAAACAAAACGTGGTCCATCCATACAATGGAAAATTATTCATCCATAGAAAGGAATGAAGCACTGACTTTCTATAACATGGTTGGACCTTGGAAACATTATGCGAAGGGAAAGCCACCAGACACAAAAGACCACATCTTGTAGGATTCCATTTATACGAAACGTCCAGAATAGGAAAATCCACAGAGACAGAAAGCAGTCAGTGGCTGCCAGGGGGCTGCTTAACGGGTAGGGGCTTTCCTTCTGGGGTGATGAAAATGTGTTGGAACCAGGTAGAGGAGATGGTTGTACAACATCGTTAAGGTACTAAATGCTGCTGAATTGTACACTTTACAATGGTTAAAGTGGTACATTTTATGTTATGTGTATTTTATCACAGTAAAACAAAATTGGGGCCTGTATTTTGCGTGCCTTTGTTTTCTTCCTTTGGTTTTTCTGATGGAGAGGAAAAAGCACAATCTCAGCCTTGAAAGGCAGGAGGGGTCCTCAGAGAGGCTCTCGGTCGCAGGGGCTGTCAATCACGAGGCCCCACCCACCTCACTGGTGATTGGTGCTCCTTGGGCGAGGCGTGGTTTGGGGGAATGGGAGTTTGGAACTGTGCCCCAAGCCGGGTTATACATATACCTCCTTTAGTTTCTTGTACAATGTGTTTTTACTGAGTCTTGTTAATCAAATTTAATAGCTACTGGTAGAGGAAACAGTTCTTCAAACCTTCCTCTGCCGGTGCTCACCCAGCTGTCCCCAGGTGCCCAGCCTGAGAGAGGCCAGGCCTTGGTGGAGGATAAAAATGACCTACTCATTGGAAGAGGGCAGTCCCCACTGCAAGTTCCAGGTCGACGCTGTTAGAATGAATATAGATCAAAAGAAAAACAATTTCATTCTCCGTAGTGCAAAAAAGGAAAAGAGAGTTTACCTTCCTCCCTTTTCTTAGAGCATTTATTTTTAGGAGACCTCATCAAATATCCTTTCTCTACCCCTTTGGGAATGTGTGTAAATATTTTATCTATCTATCTATCGCTGCGCGGCTTGTGGGATCTTAGTTCGCATACCGGGGACTGAACCCTGGCCCTCCGCGTGGAGTCCTAACCACTGGACTGCCAGGGAATTCCCCATATGTAAATATTTTTTAAAGCTAAAAGAGTCTCTTGCCAGTTTTACAACCTAGGAATGTTCTTCTCAAAGACCTGGGAGCTCTCCCTTTGAAATATAATTATCGAGCAAGATACCCCATGGGAGAGAAGGACCCTAACTTCTGCAGGCACCTGGCTCCAAGTTGCAAAACCACCTCTTGCCTTAAGGATATGGGAATTTCTCGTCTTCCTCTGGATAAAGGCAATTTGCAAACACAGATGGCCACCCTTATGGAATTAGGATGGACTAGGGCAGTAGATAGTGCCCTCAGGTCCTCTTGCTTGAACACAGGTATGCTGATTTTGAGAACAGGTATGCCCTAGGGATATAAGCCTGGCTGTATAAAAGGGTGAGGTTTCTTTCTGGTTTTGCAATCTCCTTACTCAATTAAAAATCATGTTTTCTTTCTCTTCTACCTCTGTGGAGAGGTTTTCTGGGTTGGCGAGGGATTCCACTGTTCATTTTTTCCGCTTTACATTCCTTCGCCATCTTCTGGGAGTTTGACTCCAAGGAGGCAATCTGCAAGTCCAGAGGTCTGGGGAACTCAACCAAGAGAGGCAGCTGGTGGGCACTCACCAACGCCACCTGCCTGTCATCACCCCTTGTCAGCCTGCTCCCCTCTTACCTGGAAGCTCAGCTCTGGGAAGTGGTGGCTGTCCCTAGCCACGTGAGCTTGGGTGAGTTGTTTAACCTCATCATGCAGGACTAGGATGGGGTGAGTGAGACACCTCAGGCACAGCATGGGGCAGGGCACCAAAGACTCAGTAATGAGGATCGCTATGGGCTGAAGGCTTGTGTCTCCCAAAAATTCATACGCTATTTTGATGGTGACTTTGGGAGGTAATTAGGTTTAGTTGAGGTCATGAGGGTGGAGCCCTTGTGATGAGATTAGTGGCCTTATAAGAAGAGGAAGAGCAAGCGTTTCTTTCTCTCTCTTTCTGCCATGTGAGGATGCAGGGGAAAGGGGTCTATCTGCAAGCCAGGAAGAGTACCCTCACCAAGGAACCAAATCATTTGGCACCTTTTTTTTTTTTTTTTTCAGTTGGCACGTTGATCTTGGACTTCTCAGCCTCCAGAACTGGGAGAAAGAGATTCCTATTGTTTAAACCACCCAGCCTATGGCATTTTGTTATGGCAGCCTGAGCTGACCAATACAAAGATAACATTTAAGTGCAATATTTTTAAAAATCAAAATTAATGCCAAAAAGTCCACGATGAAAGAAATATCAACATTTCCAATAGAGACAGCCTCCAACCCTGCGCATGCATGGCTCCGCCCACTCGTCTGGCCCTGATGCCCCCCTGTTGTCGCACTCACCTTCTTCACCAATGAAATAGGGCAGATGCACCTGCGGCACCTCTGGGCCAGCTGGAGCATCGAAAATAGGAAGGGAGGTAGGATGTGAATGTAAAGCTGTCCATAGGGCTTCTCAGGAGGGATTGCTAAAGACAGTCTCTGAGGGCAACAGCCTCAGAGTCTCTTCTAAGCCCTTGCTTCTTATGAGAGACTCCCTTTCTCTACAGGGTCAGCTCTTTTCTCCCTCAAGACAATTACAATAGACAAACAGGTTTTCTACCAGCTCATGTAGGTTTCTCTGCACACTCAAATATATATTGAGTATATAGAGACATATTTGGTGCAGAGCTAGGCACAGTAGGGGACTCTGAAGAGCCCAGGACACAGCTCCACCCCCTATCAGGACAGGGAGGGCGCTGAAATGTGCTGGAACCAACCCCCACTAGCCTGTCCCTCCAGCTGGCTTATCTCAGTGTAGAGAACCACCAACCCTGGGAGCTCCAGTCAGCCTGCTGACACAAAGCTCATTTGCCAACATCCAGTTTTCCGACTTGGAGGAGAGGCTGGCTGCTCCCTCACCCACACATCCCCCATGGAGCCCACCTGCCCAACCCACTCAAAAGGTGGCAGCACAACACTCTAGAGACCCAGGGCTGGGATGGGAATTAACCTTGAGACTTCACTAGCTTACAGATTCCCAAGCCCTGATTTCTCTAAAGAAAAAAAAAAAAGACCTCTTTGCTTTTTGTAGATAGCAACAACATCCCGCATTCAGCAGCCACATTCCTTTTCTCACTCCACTTCCCTGGGCCACTGTGGCCTTAGGGCCTGGGCATAGTTGGCAGGTTGGCTGAGCAGGAGGGGAGGTGGGGCATGGTCACTGCCCCTGCCCTGCCTCCGGCAGTCCTGCAGCGAGGGCTCCGGGGCGCCTGGCCCCGAGCAGATGAGGTGCCTGGACTTTGGGAACTGTCCCGAGAGGCTGGGGCTGGGAGGCCCCTCCTCCCCGCCCTGGCATCCTGAAACACTGCCACATGCTAAAGTCCACCTGAAGCGGCCACAGAGAGAGCCCCCGGTACCTTCGTTTCCTATCTGTGAGTAGGTCCTCAAGGCCTCCTCTGCTCCCAGTCGGACGACCCATCTGCTGGGGGAGTACTGATTCTCCAGCTCCTACGGGACAAAGACACGAAGTTCCATAAGACCTTTGACCTCCACGCAGACTGTGCTCCCGCCCCTCCGCGTGCCTGCAGAAGCCCTTTCCCTGATATCTCAGGCTCTCATAGATGCCCTTAGCTTCCTTCAAGCCCCCCAGTCTCCAGCCTGACAATCCACTCCCCACTCTCCCCCACTAACTAATTAGGTGTTTCAGATACAACACTGCAGATGCTGCCAGATCCACGGTCTAGAGCAATGGCCATGCCTTTAACCAGCAGGACAGCTTCACAGGGAAGTGAGGTCCCATAGATCTGTCCCAGTCAATGCCATCATGGGTACCACTTCCACAGCGGCTAAGACCACAGGAAGCCAGGGAGCTGGGGTGGCCGCTGCAGAGAAAGTGAGGTAGAGCTGATATTCCCTGAAAAGGTATGATTCTGACTGCAGGTGGACGCAGCACAATCGGTGAAACAGAGGTGAAGAGGAAGGAATCAAAGGTCAGTTTGGAAATGTTGACCAGCCAGATTGCTGAAACACAGAGGTGAGGCTGGGAAGCGGGGGCTGGGGGGTGGAGGGTCTTGAATGTCAAGCTAAGATGTTCAGACTTAACACAGAAAGTAATAAGGAACCAGGTTTTGGAGAAAGGGCTCAGAGGCAAAACAACAACAACAAAAAAAACAGGTGAAGGCTGGACTGGAGAATTTGAAGACAGGTGGCCTCATGGAAAGGTCTTGGGCTCTGGAATCAGATGGGCTGAGTGCCATCCAAGCTCCATCACTTGCAGGCTCTTTTACCCTGGGCAACTTACTGACAGTCAGTTCCCTCATCTGTATAATGGGCAAAACAATAGTACTTTACTTCATTCACATGACTTATAGCTTTCAGCCTTGTGAGGCTGTATACCTTGTGAGGCTGAAAGCTATAAGGCATGTAAATGAAGTCAAGCTAGCCACTCAAATTTGGGTTTCCCCCTCTTCCCATTGAACGGGGTTCTTGGCCAGGGGTCTTTGGATCTGTACAATCTATGCCCGTCGGATGTTTGCAGTCATACCTCGCACACTCTGTGACTGCTATCATCATCATCTTTTATTATTGCTATTATTTATAATAATGAAAATGCAATGGGTTTCTGAAAGTGCTCTGATATTATAGGGGTGTGTGTGTGTGTGTGTGTGTCTATATGTGAGACAGAGAGAGACCGAAAAAGAGAGGTTAGGATTTCTTGGGGGCAGTATCTGTAACTGTCACCACATTCTTAGAGGCGTCCGTGACCAGAGAAAGAACCACTACCTTAAATGTAGGAAAACTAGTTAGGAAATTATAACAGAATGATAAGCATAACAAATGCTTTGCATATGTGGTTTCTAACCCCCATAACCTTCCCTCAGTAAATACCAGCCCTCCGGTATTTACTTCTTCAGGTCTGACACATCCTCCAAACATTGCACAACCTCAGATTAAGGTCCAGAACTTCGGCCCCAACCTCATCCCGGTTTATGGGTATTGACATAGCCAGGGCTGGACTTCCCTGGCGGTCCAGTGGTTAGGAATCCGCGCTTCCACTGCAGGGGCACGGGTTCAATCCATGATCAGGGGACTAAGATCCTGCATGCCGCACAGTGAGGCCAAAAAAAAGTAGAAAAACATAGCCAGGGCTTCCATTTCCTCTACCCTTAAAATCAGGCTAGCAAAAGCCTACCTGTGGCGAGAAGTAAAATATCAATAAATCACAGTGCTAAAGCTTTCGGGAGCTGGCACACAGTAGGCTATCAACGGCGCCCACAGGAGTGGTTCTAAACTTTCCTCTCAACCCCCATCTCATCTCTGAACCACACTCCTCAGCCCCAGCCTCTCCCAGTGATCCGCCTACCTCTTTAGACATCCTCTTCCAGGGAGCCCCGCCCTCAGGACCTCCGTCCAAGTCGTCCATCCCGTCCATCCCGCTGTGTACGAGCCGACAGGTGCCCGGGCCGCCTTTTTATGCCAGGAGGGCGGGGCTCTGGTCAGGCCCCGTCCCTGGGAGCCGCGCCCACCGCCCTGGTGAGCTGAGCCTGGTGCGCGCGTTCCCGGTCCCTCCCACGAGGGGGCGGGCTGAGGTAAAATCTCCCGCCGGTCCCATAGCCGCACGCTGATTGGCTCCGGGCCGGCGGCGCCGGCTCCCGATTGGCCCGCGCGCCGCGGATAAAGAAGCAAGGCGCGGGAACCGACGAGAGCCTGCAGGGCGAGGGCGGCGGCGGCGGCGGCGGCGGCGGCGGCGGCGGCGGCGGCGGCGGCGGCGGCGGCGGCGGCGGCGGCGGCGGCGGCGGCGGCGGCGGCGGCGGCGGCGGCGGCGGCGGCGGCGGCGGCGGCGGCGGCGGCGGCGGCGGCCCCTCGATTTGTGATCTCCCTGAAGGCACCATGAGCTGCATCAACCTGCCCACCGTGCTGCCCGGCTCCCCCAGCAAGACCCGGGGGCAGATCCAGGTGCGGGCCGCGGGGCGGGTCGGAGTCGTGATCGAGGCCCGGGTGTCCGTGCGCACCGGGGCCCAGTGACCTCTCCTTCTCTCCTAGGTGATTCTCGGACCCATGTTCTCAGGAAAAAGGTAATGGCCTCGCGGGACGGGGGTAGGCCGGGATCTCTTTCCCTACTTCCCTGCTTCTCCTCCAACTCCCAGGACCCCGTCCTCCTCCCATGACGCCCCACGACCCCGAGCCTGCCGCCCCTCTCAGAGCCCCGCTTCTAGAGCAGCCCCCACTGCCCGACCCCGCGTTCGCGCCCAGGATGCCTCTCCTCCGTGGGATCCTACCGGAGAAGCTCCTCCCCTTCCCGTCCGGGTCGGAACCTCTTCCCCTTGGGGTCATTCAACCACCGCTCCTTCCGGGAGCTGGTCACAGCTGCTCATCGTTTAGCCCCTCACTAAAGCCCTCTCTGAAGGGTGCATCTACGGTGGCCAGGCTCTGTGCGCCCTGCAGTATCTGTGGCTTCCTTGCAGTGTATGATTGTTTCCTTAGATGGCCCAGGAGCGTAGTTACTCTCCACACTGAAGAGTCAAGCGCTGGTGCCTTTGCTTCCCTGAAGTGATAGAACCAATCCCAGTGAGCCCCCAGTAACTCCCCTGGCCCCCCTTCCTATATGGCGCTGGGGAATCACTCCAGCTCAAATCCCTTGCCCACGATGGTGAGGCTCAGGGTGGGCTCTTGGACTCAGAGACAAAGCGCTTCCCTTGTTGCACCAAAAGGTTCTGTGAAGTTAGTTCAGGCTATGTGAAGAACTGTGGGGTGAGATTACTTTGGAATGGAATCTGAACCCCTCTCCTGTGCATGTGGTCTTTGCTTTGCCCCCAACAAAATCACTCCTCCAGCCCTTCCTCGAATCACCTGAGGGCCCTTCTTTGCCACCCTCCCTATAGAGAATGACTATCAGCCCAGGCATGCTCCTCCCTCCTGGGTCGAGACTGAACTCTCTGTGTGGGCCTTTTCTGTCCTCACTGGTCCACGCCCTGCCCTGCAGCCTTCCCATCCATTGGTGGGGCTCAGGCTGTATACCCCTAGAAGGCGGTAGGGAGCCCGACTTGTGCTGATGGGGTCTTCCTCGCCCACACTTATGCATGGGCCTTACCTTGCAGTACTGAGCTGATGAGACGGGTCCGTCGCTTCCAGATTGCCCAGTACAAGTGCCTGGTGATCAAATATGCCAAGGACACGCGTTACAGCAGCAACTTCTCCACGCATGACCGGTCAGTCCCTGCCCCTTCTGTCCTGTTCCCACACCTTTTGTGAGAAGGCCAGTGACTGTCAGAACTCTTTAGAGAGGATGGTTAATAATGCTGATGCCAGGCAGTGAACCGTTCAAATCTGCAAACTTTCCAGGTTGCTTGGCAAGGTACCCTAGAACTTGGCCTTTCTTGGGGCTCTAGCCCAGTGGTTCCTAGCGGGACGTGATTCTGCCCGCTAGCGTCTATTTGCAATGTCTGGAGACGTTTTTTAGTTTTCACAACAGGAGGAGGTAAGGGCATGATGGCAACTAGTGGGTAAAGGGCAGGGATGCCACTACATCCTACAATGCACAGACAGCCCCATAACAAAGAATGATCCAGCCCCAAATGTCAGTAATGTCTGGCCAAGGTTGAGAAACCCTGCTCTTGACCTATGTGGAGGTTGCAGACTGGTTTTGCTGGCCTGCAGGCTGAATTTTATTTAAGTTTTTAGTTGGCTTGTCCTTGCTGACTCCCTGTCTCGTGGCCTTTGTGCATCCCCCTTTTATGTTTATCTGCCTGTGTCCTGTGGACATTTCAGCCTGCAGCCTGAGGTTGGGAGGTTAAATTTAATACCACTCCTGCCGTTCCGTACAGCATTTAGGGCCTGATGGTTTGGAGGCTGAGACACTTTTCTCGTCTTCCAGATTCATCCACCTGAGCCCCCAGCATCAAGGCTGTGCTGTGTGTGGCTTCAGGGTGGGAGTGCAGGGGGCTCTGGGCAGGTGGGTGAGGCGGAGAGGGCCCAGGACTTGGAGTTAAGTTAAACGTTGAGTGACGTTTCCTGGACATGTTGCCTGATGCAGGTCATTTACGTCTCCACGTTTGCTTTCTCATCCCTAAAACATAGGTGTCCGCTGCTCAGGACGCGAGAAGTGTCAGGGGAGGACAGTGAAAGCAGTGGAGAAGATTAGAAGTGCAGCTTCTGGGTCTGTCAGATGGGGGTGGAATCCAGGCTCTGCCCCAGTGTCACAAATCCTCTCTAATCTGGGCTGTAGAGGCCCAGACGAGCTGCAGCAGAGGCCTAGCGCTTGGCAGGGGTGACGGTGCTCCAGAGACGCTGCTCTTGCTGAAGCTGGAACCGGCTTGTGTTGCCTGCAGGATCAAAGCAAGATCATCACTAAGTAGTTGTAAAGTTTTACATAAATATATAGCTGCAAAACTGCAGAGCCGTCAGGAAACTCCTAGCTCCTTGGAAGGGTAGTTCAGAGGAGCAGGCAAAAATGGAAACAGAAGAAAATAACATTGCAGAAAAACAGAAACTAGAAGACAAAGAACAGCATTCCTCTTCCAAAAGGCCTGGCTGTGGGGCAGGGTGGGGTCCACCACGTCATTTAATGCACTGGAACACTCCCACACATGGCCTTTCACTTTCAGACTCTGCTGGGTAGGAACCTCCCCTCAGGACACACGAGGCAGCGGTATGAATGCGGATCTGAATCCTGACTCTGCCCGTTAATAGCTCTATGATCTCGGAGAAATCCTTTAATCAACCAGAGGAGTCAAACGGAGGGAATCCTAGGTCACTGCACTGCTGGTTGGTGTTCCTGGCTTATCTCTGCTGGTGCACGCGGCGCCTAGTCTTAGATTCTGGCGCTAATGGTCTGCCCGGGGCCATGGTAGGATTTTCATGGGCCCCTTCCTCTATAAAGAAAAAAAGAAAAATATATAATTTATGACTGCATTGATATAAAGACAAAGATAATCCAGACTGAGTTACATTTATTCTGATTTTTAGAAGAAATTAAAATGTTTCATTCGTCCCCAAAGCATCATGGGCCCCAGGCACTGTACCTGATGAAGTAACCCTGTCTGCACCCCACCCCACCACCCACACCCACACCCACACACACACACACACACACACACACACACACAGAGCAGAGAAGAGCGAAGAGCTTTGCATCTGGGTTGAGCTTTACATTGGGCATTGCTAATTTCCAGTCCAAAGCGTGAAGTGAAACAGCTCTTGTTGAATAACTGGTTTTCCAAACAAAGGCCTTTACTCTTCTCCCCAGATGCCTTCCCACAGGTGCTAATTTCTCAAAGCTCTGGGCAGACATCTCAGCCTGCTCTGCAGGTAGGGGTTGCTCATGAGACCATTTCCCTGGCCCCTCATTCTGGTTCCTGGTCTCCTCTGGCTCCCTTCTCTTGCTCACACTCTGGCTTTCTGTCCCCAGGAACACCATGGAGGCCCTGCCAGCCTGCGTGCTCCGGGATGTGGCCCAGGAGGCCCTGGGCGTGGCTGTTATAGGCATCGACGAAGGGCAGTTTGTAAGTTGACTTGTCCTGATAGCACTCTTCCTGTGAATTCAACTGTCCCCCTTTTTCCTCTGCTAATTTGGAGGTTATTGGTTCAATTTCTGATATTTTTATAAGGTAAACATTGTTAACTTGCTTTAACTAGTGTCTGAATACCCTTTGAATTCCCTTTACCGCTTTCTGTGTTACTGTTATATAGAATTTATTTACCTTAAAAAAAAAAAAATTTACAGGACTTCCCTGGTAGCACAGTGGTTAAGAATCCTCCTGCCAATTCAGGGGGCACGGGTTCAAGCCCTGGTCCAGGAAGATCCCACATGCCATGGAGCAACTAAGCCCACGAGCCACAACTACTGAAGCCCGTGCGCCTAGAGCCCGTGCTCCGCAACAAGAGAAGCCACCACAATGAGAAGCCCACGCACCGCAATGAAGAGTAGCCCCTGCTCGCCGCAACTAGAGAAAGCCCGCGCGCAGCAACGAAGACCCAACGCAGCCAAACATAAATAAATAAATAAATAAATTTTTTTTAAAAAAAGAAGCAACATTGAGCTAAACAGAACCAAACCCTCCCTATACACCAGTGTTGAGAAATCAAATTTTTTGTTTACTGTAAAAATAATTTTTTAATATATATAGTTTATTTATTTACTTATTTATGTTTGGCTGCGTTGGGTCTTCGTTGCTGTGTGCGGGCTTTCTCTAGTTGCGGCGAGCAGGGGCTACTCTTCGTTGCGGTGCGTGGGCTTCTCATTGTGGTGGCTTCTCTTGTTGCGGAGCACGGGCTCTAGGCGCACGGGCTTCAGTAGCTGTGGCTCGTGGGCTCAGTAGCTGTGGCTCGCGGGCTCTAGAGCGCAGGCTCAGTAGTTGTGGCACACGGGCTTTGTGGAATCTTCCCGGACCAGGGCTCGAACCTGTGTCCCCTGCACTGGCAGGTGGATTCTTAATCACTGCACCACCAGGGAAGTCCGCTTCTTTTTTTTGATTTATTTTTTGGCGGTGTTAGGTCTTCGTTGTTGCGCGGGCTTTCTCTGGTTGCGGAGAGCAGGGGCTACCCTTCATAGCGGTGGCTTCTCTTGTTGTGGCTCAGGGGCTCTAGAGCACAGGCTCAGTAGTTGTGGAGCACGGGCTTAGCTGCTCTGCAGCATGAGGGATCTTCCCGGACCAGGGATCGGACCCGTGTCCCCTGCATTGGCAGGCGGATTCTTAACCACTGTGCCACCAGGGAAGTCCCTGCCCCACAGTTCTGTTCCCTGTTTCTATGGCTACTTCCTCCCTGGCCAGCAAGTCAAACTCGAGTTCCCATAACTAGTGTTTATTAAACCTACTGCAGAAACATCACCAATCTTCTGTTCTGCCCTCACCCCTGTGGGTCTTGCTCTGCAAGAAGTTCTGGGGCCCAGAGGTGGCTGCCTCAGTTGCCTCTCAACATGGGACCTGACAAAAGGACTGCCTCTCCCTCCCTTCATCCTTCCCTTGGAGAGTGGTACATCTGAAGACCCCACGCTATAAGCTGAGGGTGCAGTGGTAGGTGGGCAGCTGGATCCTGGGCATGCCAGCCGCACAGTGTCACTCCAAGTGTTGGTCTTACCTCTGTTTCTTTTTAATTTTTTTTTTCGTCTGTGCTGGGTCTTAGTTGCAGCACACGGGGTCTTCGTTGCAGCGTGCGGGATCTTTAGTTGCAGCATGTGGGATCCAGTTCCCTGACCAGGGATTGAACCCGGGCCCTCAGCAGTGAGAGCGCGGAGACCACTGGGACCACCAGGGAATTCCCTAGGAGGGGTCTGGTTTTGTCTTGACCATCACAGTCACAGAATGGCCTTGCCGGAAGTTCGTATTTATAGATCGGGCTCATATCACGTGTTGTGACCATTTTTTCCTCATCAGCAAATACCTATCCTTATGAACATCCCATGTCTTCCACGAGCTGGCCCCTTGGGTGTGGCACTTACAGGCTGTGACGGACGTGTGTGCGGACATCCTGGCTATCGTCCGGTGTATTGGGGTTTATCTACTAAGTAGAATCACTGGTCAAGGGACCGATCTCATTCATTCAGTAAGTGTTTTCTGAGCTTGTGCTGTGTGGCAGCGATGTTCTAGGTGTTGGGGATACAGCCAGGGTCTCACCCTTGCACTTACGTTCTAGTTGGGGGAGAGAAATATGTAAAAGGTGGTGGCAACCGGGGGAGAAAGGCACTGGGAGGGGGTAGAGCTAAGGTGGGGATGATGCTTTATGAGGACGGTCAGAAAGGGGCCAAAAGGAAAGTGGGGTGAAGGTTCCCAGTCAGGAGTGTGCTTTTGGGCATGTCTCAGGAGCAGCCAGGAGGCCAGGGGCTTTGGCCAGGTCAGCGGGAAAGACTTTGGCGGTAACCCTGGGAGAGCCTGGAAGCCGCCCAGGGCGTCTCCTCTGCTGGAGGAGCATGGACAGCGTGGGGGGTGGGGGGAGAGGCATCTGGGTGTTTGCGGAAATCCCCGGCCGTGGAGGGCAGGGTGTTGGCGGCTGCATACACACATCCTGTTCCAACTGCCCTTCTCTTTTGTTGCTCGGGTGGCTGACATCATTTTCCCTGTGTTTCTACTTTTGTAAATTGCCTCCTTCTCTTGGTTGATCTTTCCTCTACAGGACATGATGTAATCGGTGCCAGTTTGTCACATGCTGTAAATATTTCTTCCCTGTTTATTTGCCTCTGGATTTGGTCTGTGCATCTCATTTAGTCTCTACCATTCATGGTGGAACGGTTGAATGTTTCAGTGTCACGTCCTTCGTTCCTGTCCTCTGTGGCCTTTGCGCCTTCAACACCAGCCTGGCTGCCGGGAAGCCGGGCCTCCACCGGGGCAGGGCTGGGGTGCTTCCCTCGTGCATCATGAGGGCGCCACCTCTCGGCAAGATAAGGACGAGGGTGAAACTACTTCTTGGCTTCCTGATCTCCCCTTTCGGTCCTCTCCCCTCATCAAACCTTGTTCAGGAAGTGGCTCACGGCAGGTCAGCCCAGGTGCTGGATCTGCAGGTGAACCAAGTGGGTAGACTTGTCACCATCAAGAAACCCCCCGTTACTTTTCTACCTGGATCCCGTGTGGCAATCATTTTTGTCTACCAAGAAAACCCTACGTTTACTAGGTCCTCTGAAGTTCCGCTTTGAATGTAACCTGTATTAGAGTCTATGGCTGCTGTGACACGTACCACAGACTGGGCGGTTTAAACCACAGACATTTACTTCCCACAGCTCTGGAGGCTGGGAGCCCAAGGCCAAGGTGTGGGCAGGGTGGGTTCCCCCTGAGGCTGTGAGGGAGAATCTGTTCCAGTCCTGTCCCCTTGGCGTGCAGGTGGCCATCTGCTCCCTGTGTCTGTCCCTCTCTGTGTCCAAGTTTCCCCTTTTTACAAGGACACCAGTCATACTGGAGTGTGACCCTACTGACCTACTTCATGACTGGGTACCTCTGCAAAGATCCTCTCTCCAAATAAGGTTCTGAGGTATTGGGGGTGAGGGTTTCTACGTATGGATTTGGGGGGTGGGAAGGGACACAATTCAACCCATAACATAACCTAAAAAATTTAATGGCAATAAGAACAAACGTCAGTAATGTGGTTGGTTACCAGTGGGCATTCTGGGATGTTGCAGACAGCTCTGACCTTACCTTTGATCATTCAGGAACCCCAGCTGGAGGCCCAGGGTTCAGTGTTTGGGTGGGGGCGGGGTGGCATGTGAACAGGGGACAAAGTTTAAGTGGAAGAATTGAAGTCTCTGATGGTGGGCATCGCTGCAGCGGGCAAGGTGGAGGACCCTGAGAGGTCCCCAAACCCTGGTGTGGAAGGACCCACATCTGATGAGGCCTTGACAGGGAGAGTGAGACGCAGGGGGTGCTCATCCCAGGGCAGTTTTGCCCCCAGCCCCTACCCGGGGGATATCTGGCAATGTCTAGAAACCATTTTGTTTGTGACAATGGGGGTAGGGTGGAGGGCACTGGCTGACAGCTCCTTGCAGGCTGGGGGCTGCATTTCTGTGACCTGTGATGAGTCCTTTAGAGAAGAAGAGGGGCCTCACCTGGAGCCAGGCTGGAGCCTCTGGGTGGGAGGTGCTGTTTCCGTAGCTCAGGCTCGGCAGCCCTGCATAGGCCGTCAGATCTGGCTTCGGTGAATCCCGCTGGAACTGATCCAGGTTTTCTAACCCCTCTCCTGGACCTCGTCTTGCTGAGCCCTCAGGTCTTGGTAATTTTGCACCTACATGAACGGCTTGGAGAGAGACCCTTTGCCCAAACACAAGAACTCCCCACTTCACCCAACCCAAAGACCAATCTAGACAGATGATTGACCAGTGAAAGTTCACCAAAGAATTTAAGTAGCAGCCTTGCCCTGGGCCACTTGAAATTTGATTTCCCAAGTAAGTGACCTTTCTGCAGGCCCTGTATTTAGAAGGGTGTGCCGTGCCATCCTGCTCTAAGTGGCCAGTGGAACCCTCACCCCTTCTCAAGGCGTCACACGGGCACATTATGTTTTTAAAGAAAAGCAAGCACACAGAGCCTGCCTCTCGGCCATATAGCATATGTCATAAATTATTCGAGGCTCCTGAATCCCTAAACACCACCAAGGGCCTTCCTTGCCTTTTCTTGGGCTCAGAAACGTGAAGTCATTGCCAAGGTCACAGCTAATGGGTCCAACCAAGACCACGGTTCAAGCCCAAGGCAGCCTCTGGCCTGGGCTTTTGACCACTGCGGTAGCAGACTGCCTCTCCTGGTGACTGTTCCGGGTGCTTGGCCTGGAGTGGGGCCCGGGTCTGCCATGGAAAGCTGGCAGGATGGTGGAGCGACTGGGGCTGCTGCAGATGTGCAGGCAGCGTGCCGGGTGTGGGGGGCTGGGGCCACCCTATTCTCGCGCTCCACGCCGATCCAGGTGGCCAGAGCTGTTGGGTCCAGCCACGTGTTCGTGGCTCCTGGAAGCTGCTGCCCAGGGCGGAAGCTCACTCCTCCTCTCACCCTTTCCAGTTCCCCGACATCGTGGAGTTCAGCGAGACCATGGCCAATGCCGGGAAGACCGTCATTGTGGCTGCACTGGATGGGACCTTCCAGAGGAAGGTAAGGCGTCTGGTCCAGGTCTCGGGATGGGACCCAGGAGGGAGGAAGGGGCCGGGGCTGTGCACAGATGGACAGCTCACCGCGCCCTGGATGACCAGACTGCCAGAGCCCAGGCGCTCAGGCGAGCCAGACCCAGCTCCCTGGTTTGCCCCAGACTAGGCCGCCTGCTGCAGGGGCTGGTGCTCTGCGGGAAAGCAAGGTCAGGGCCTAGTTTCCTGGCTTCAGGGCTGTGCATCGGAGGGTTTCAAGGAAAAGGCCACCCGGTGAGGTAAGTGCACACCAGTCTTTCCATGGGAATACAGGCGTTCGGGACCATCCTGAACCTGGTGCCCCTGGCCGAGAGTGTGGTGAAGCTGACGGCGGTGTGCATGGAGTGCTTCCGAGAGGCCGCCTACACCAAGAGGCTGGGCGTGGAGAAAGAGGTGGCGCCCCCTGCCTTCTCCAAGGGGTGGAGGGGCGGGGGTGGCGCTGTGTCCCCGCTCAGTCCTGGCGCTTCCTGTCCCATGGCCAGGTCGAGGTGATAGGAGGAGCAGACAAGTACCACTCCGTGTGCCGCCTCTGCTACTTCAAGAAGGCCTCGGGTCAGCCTGTCGGGCTGGACAGCAAAGAGAATAAAGAGAACTGCCCAGTGCTGGGAAAGCCCGGGGAGGCCGTGGGAGCCAGGAAGCTATTCGCTCCTCATCAGATCCTGCAGTGCAGCCCGGCCAACTGAGGCACAGGCCCCACACCCAGGACAGGCGCTGACCGGCCACCCGCTCCCGTGCCTGCTGCTGCCCCCTGGCGGACGCCTGCCCCCTGCGTGCTGCCCGGCCTTCTCGGAGGAGGAAGCGGGGGTGGGGGGGTGAAGTTTCACCAGCGCCCCTTCCCCGGCCAAGGGCCACGGGCCGGTGGTCTGCACATCACACTTCCCTCCTTGCCTGCCCACCAGCTCCCCTCAGTTCCCTTCCCAGACTACTCACAATCCACCCCAGGCGGGCGCGGGGCCACTGCTGACGTGAGTCCCTCCCTCTCCAAGCGGTGAGGCCGGAGGCGCGAGCTCCTGTGGCATCAGCGCTCCTGGCTTCTTCCCCTTTTGTGGCTTTTGCTGTTGAGTTTCTGTTCTCACTGGGAAGTCGGAGCACCAGCACCTCTGGCTCAGCACCGAGCCTCCTCTAGTGCAAAGACTTTAGTCCTCCTGCCTGGGATGGGCTCCTGGCCCTTCTGAGGATGGCTGGACTTGTTCTCTCTTACTTCCCTTTGGGCCAAAAGCCCTTCCTGCTCTGGCGATCATTTTCTCCAGAATTACAGCTTCTTCCATGTGGGTGACACCCTGCTGGGGCTCAGATCCCAGGGGCTTGTCTTTTACAGCAGGGGCTGTGATTTTTCTGTTGTAGTGTGTGATATTAATAACTAATATTAAAATTTACTGGTTGATGAAAGCGTATTTCTCTTTAACTGTCTGGGATTCCCCAGGTCTCACTGGAGACAGCTGTGACCTGATTTAGGTGTGGGGATTTCTTTTCAAATCATTTTCTAGTACTACTGATCTCTTAGCCACAATGCTTTTTAACTGAGAAATGATCGTGAAGTGTGTCCTGAGAGGAATGTCTGCCTGCTCTTCTGTCGGGGCAGGTTTCAGGTCAAGATGGGTGGATGAAGGAGCCTGAGGCCCAGGTTGGAAAGATGAAGCTTTGGTCTGTGCTGCCAGATGGGGCTGTGAGGTCAGGTTTTGTTTGTGAAACAGACACTTGACAGTTCAGGAGCCAAGAAGACCAGCTCTGCTGTGCCTCAGAAAATACGCTGTGGGCAGCTTACACGGAGGCAAGAGTGCGCCAGGTCAGGTGTGGGTGGGGTGAGCCTGGGCTGTAGGTGTGCCCCATGCACATGGGGGTCCGGGTTCCCCACCCTCGCCCCAGCTTCTCCCTCCCCTTTGCTCGCGGTTGGTCCCAGGTTACAAAGGTGCAGTACAGTGATGAGAACGTAATTCCCAAACCCTATTAGTTTTTACTCAGGATTTTGAAACTGTTGGGGCCCACTTTTGACAGCTCCCTGTCTGGGCTCAAAAGGGGAAGCCCCGAGTTGCCCTGGGGGCCCTGGCCTCCTGCCTGAGCCGGGCTTGTTCCCTGGGGCGGGCTGGGCAGTCAGGCCGGCCCCCTGTGTGTCCGGAACAGGCTGCAGAGGTGCTGAGCCCTGTCTACGGGAAGCAGAGGGCCCCTGCCCCTCCAGGGGCACACCAGGACCCTGGCAGAGCGGCCCAGAAAAGCCATGTTGTTTACAGGCTGAGCACAGTTACTATTTTAAGATGCTGATGGGAGGGCAGCGTGAGCAATGAGACCCTGGGTCGGTGGGGGGGTGGGGGTGGCGGGGAGCTGCTAGGCACGCTGGAGGGCCAGACTGCCACAACTCTGTTCAAAATACAGGTTCCATAAGACCTCGGCCAGAGGGTGTACCTCAGGGTGGAATTTCTCTTTCTCCTACCCCTAGACAGAGGCCCCACCCATGACAATGGAGATTATGAATAAGAAAAACATTTATTCCATCTCCAAAGTTAGTCAACAGAATCCAAGGGCGCTGTGCATCTCCCCCGAGGCTCTGCAACACATTCAGAGCAGCCTGGGGGCTGTGGGTGTGCTCCACGCCTCCCAACTAACGGTGCGGGGGTATTTACATAAAGCTGGGTGCTGTCGTCAGGCAAAGCCCCTTCCTGCGGCCAAGGGGTGGGAGCAGAGACAGTGCTGCCCGCCTGAGCCCGCTGGTGGGGGGCGGCACCAGCCCTGCGCCTAGGCTGTCAGGAAGGTGACCCAGAGGCACTGGCACAGAGCCCAGATCCAAGCGAGCAGACACTTCAGCAGTGAGCACGGGCTGCCGCTCGCAGAGCAGGCAGGGGGCAGGGGGCAGGGGGCTGGGGGCAGAACGAACCTGAGTGAGGAGGAAAGGAGCCCCAGCCCAGTGCCAGCAGCAGAGCAGGGGGAAGGCCCCACAGCCTCATCTTTGGCAGAGACCCCCAGATGGCGGTGGCCACCGAGGCCTGCACGTGGCCCGGCTCCTTCAGGCTGGGGAGAAGCTAAGGCACTTGTCAAACCAGCACATCGGGCCCTTGGAGCTACTTCAGGTGGGGTTGGGGATCATTAAAAGCAATGACAAAACCCATCCAACCAAAAACCCTTCCCTAAAAAATGCCCTCGAGGAGTGGTAGGTGAAGCCCCCTGGGGCACAGGCCGAGGCTCTGAGGCCAGCAGCCAGGACGAGGAGGCAGGGGCTCTCTCTCCAGGCCGTGCGTCAGCTCCGACAGGCGCCAGGTGGATCGAGCGGGGCCGGCAGCTCTGGGAGACCAGCCTCGGGGGAGGAGTCCGGGAAGAGGGGAGGCCCCCCAAGCGCCCTCCCTCCTCCCCTTACCATCCCCGGCCGCAGCTCAGTACACGGGGGGCGGCTGGTAGCCCTCTGTGGTCTCGACGTTCTGGGTGAAGGGCGGCTGTTGGTAGCTGTCCACAGGCGCGCCTGGGTAGGAGGCGTAGGCCGTGCTGGGGTCCAGAGTGGGGTCCACATAGTTCTGGATGAAGTCGTCCACTCCGGCCTTGTAGCGCTGGTAGGCCAAGGAGGCCAGCACGCCCTGCAGAGAGCCCCGAGGTTTGGGTTCCTCAGCCCTCCACCACCCTTCACCAAAGACACCAGGGCCCTGGCCCGTCCTGGTCCACTTACCCAGGAGAAGACAGAAAAGAAGCTGAAGGCGATGGCCGCCCGGGCCGAGTCGGCTCCCACCAGCACGTATTCCGGCTTGGTGGCTGCCCACTGATTGGCAAGGAAGCAGAAGCTGACGAACCACATGAAGGTCCAGAGAGCTGGGGAGAAGGCCAGGAGGGCAGGGTCAGCTCCACGGAGCCGGCAGGAGGGCAGGGTCAGCTCCACGGAGCAGGCAGGAGGGAGAAGCCTCCGGGGGTGCAAAGGGCACTGATGCAGAAGCCAGGGTGGGGACAAGATGCTATCCTGGCAGTCCTTGCTCCAAGTCCCACTCAGCTGCGGAGGGTTTCAGCAGATGGTGAGAAATCCTTCCGTGCCAGCCTGTCTGCTGGGAGGTCTGGGAACCTGGGGCTACTCCCACCCCTCCCAAGCCCTGCGGTCACAGCACCCTAGAGCTCTTGGGACCACTGCCGCTCCTGTTCACCCCAAGATCAAATGGAGGTGCAGCCGGCAGATACCTGAGAAGAGCAGGTCGCTGATGACCAGGTACTTGCGGTCAGTGGCGTTGCTGATCTGGGGGAAATAGACGTCGATCACGAAGAAGAAGGCCGAGGCCAGGAAGGCCAGCACCCCGATGGCGCTGCCGAAGCGGCACGCGTCCTCGTTGCGGTTGAACACGCAGTACTGCTGTCTGGACTCGTGGGTGTTGCTGTAGCCCTCACCGAAGATGCATGAGAACACGATCAAGGCGAAGACCTGAGGGGGAGGCAGGGGAAGGGCTGAGTGACTGCTACCCTGTGACAAACCCCCCAGGTGGCACACAGAGTGGGGCCTCCTCTGCTCCTGCTGTCCCCCGTGCTCCAGGTTGGTGTCCCAGCCCCTCCTGAACTTGGGGAGCGAGCCCCTCCCTCTCCCTTCTCCTGGGCTACCTCCAGACACCAGTCACAAGTCACGAGGGGCATGGCCGGGGATTCCTGGACTGGGGATGGTGGGGAGTGAAGGGGATCTCCTGGGAGGGGACTGCCTGCCCAGCTGTCTGCCTGGAGGATGGGTACTGGTGGTTAGGTACTTGAAGATTAAGGGCAATCGCCCAAACTAAAGCACTCCCACTTTCAGTGAGTTTTAAACAGGATGGGTCACAAAGTCATAAAAACCCAAGCTTGGAGTCTCACCCCCATCACCTGTCTGAGTCACCTCTACAGCACCCAGCCTCTGCCTAAACACCCAGTGATGGAGGGCTCCTCCCACCTCAGGAAAGCCATGCCTCTGAGCCGAAATAGCGTCCCCAGACCCCCACCTCCTGGAGCCCCCTCCACCTCTTCCCTGCTGGGCTCCTCAGTTTGGCCAGCTTCTTTCCTACAAGGAATTCTGGGCTCTTTGGCATCCTGGCCCCTGCCCTCCCAGGGAACCCCAGCTGGCCTCCCGCTCACAGTGGGTCCCACCCACACAGAGCACCTCACGCTGGTCTGCCCAGCAGGCCTGTGGACACAGCTCTGCACGCAGACCCCTGGATGTACTGGGGTGGGGGTCGAGGGGGTGTACCAGCCAGAACGCTGGGAGGGGCTCCAGGCCCTTGCGAAAAGCCTCACGTCACCCGTCTCCGCCCCAAACTGAAAGGCCACCGCTCACCCCTGCCTTATGTCAGCAGACCCGGGACAGTCTGGAGGCCTGGCTCCCTCTGGGACCGGCCCAGGCCTCTCCCCAGCCTGCCCTGCCTGCCTGCACAAGGCCCTCTCAATAGGCTCTGGAGCTGGCAGTCACAGGCCCCACCCCCAGCTGGAGATGAAGCCGGAACTCTGGATGCTGGGAGCAGTGTGCCAGCCTGACTCCTGGCACTGCCATCCCGAAACGTGGGCATCTGCTCCTGGAGTCAGACCCCACAGTCAGGCAGAGCGGGGGTGAGAGTGTCACCAGGGCAACGCGTAGGGCTCCAGTCCCAGGCAGGGGCAGGTGTGGTGTGGGCGCCGCATGCCCAGCCCTCTGCCTGCGGGCTGGCTAACAGCTTGTTCAGCTTTGGGCTCCGGTTGTCCGAGAGCATGGGACCTCCCACCAACGCCCCACCCCGGTAACCTGGTACTGGAGCGCTCAGCCAGCTCACATGGAGGGGAACATCCTGGGGTCACCTGATCTTGGATGGGGAAGCAGACCCATGGGCTGCTCTTGAGAGACTCTATATCAGGGCGCCAGGCTGCCCCCCAACCCCACGCACCCCACGTGGCTTCGGAAAGCCCCTTCCTGATGAATTCCCCCAGGGTGGGAGTCGCGGCGTGCCGGCCACCTGTCCTGGAGCCGCCTCAAACTCCTCCCACTGCCAGCAGGGCGACGGGCCTGCTCCCCGCGGTGCCGCCCGGCCATTCCGCGCCCGGGCTGGGAGGTGGGGGGTGGCGGGACCCGGGTTCGGGGGGCGGCGGGGCCCGGGGGGTGAGGGGCTGGAGGGTCCCGGGCCCCGCTCGCCCGCCCCACGCGCGCCGCTCCCACCCCCGGGCCTCGGCCGCCACCACCTGTCGCGCTCTCAGGCTCCCAGCGGCCCCACTCCCCCGGCCTGGCGACGAAGTCGGTTCCCCGAGGCCCCGCACCCCGGCTCACCAAGCACACGGCGCGCACCACCACCTGCGGCTGCGTCAGGAAGCGCCTCAGGTCGAAGGAGCCGCCCGCCTTGGCCGCGCCGTAGGCCCCGCTCTCCATTTCGCCGTCGCAGCCGCCGCCGACGCCGCCGCCGCCGCCGCAGCCGCGGACTGTTGAGGAGCCAGCTCGCCGCCCCGCCCCCGGCCCGGCTCCTCCCCAGGGGCGTGGCCGGCACCGCCCCAGGGACCGAGGGCAAAGTCCGCCCAAGACGAGCGGCGGTGCAGGAGCGGCAGGGTTACCCCGACATCCCGGCCTGCGCTTCCAGCGGCCGACATCCGTCCAGCGGCAGCGGACTCGTTGTCCAGCCCACCTCTCGGCCGGAGTCTCGTCCCTCTGCTCTACTGGTCCGCAGGGCGACTGGAAAGGGCCAGAGAGTCCCCAGGAAGAGAGGGTCGCAAGGAGGGCCCGCCCCCCTGCTCCATCCACTCTTTGCCCCTGCACTCCCGCCTCCGCCTCGAGGAAGCCCCGCCAGACGCCGTCTGGGCCCCATCTGCCCAAGACCCAGGCTCCTACGCACCTCCTCTCTTCTCCCCCATTCTACTTAAACCCCAGGCCACAGCCTGGACCCCTCCCTGCATGGCCTGTCACTCTTTTCTCCTCTCTGGAGCTAAGCCTGGGATGTGGTCGAGACCACCGCCCCTTCCAGTTTTTCCCGAGCCGGGCCCGGCCCCAGGGCCATATAGGGCCGTGCGTAGGGCCGACTTCCAGGCTCCAAGATGGTGCGCAGACAGAAACGAAGTTCCCAGGGTGGCCGGCAGGGGGCAGAGTTTAATACAATTCTTTCCGGAAATGGTTCAGAGCGTCCAAACTGGGATGGCTCTAGGTGTGTGTGGGTGGGGAGGGGGGCTGGTTCTCCAGGGGCCTCAGGCTGACTCGGCAGGGAGGAATTCCAGACATCATAGTTGCAGGTAAAGATTAATGAGGGGGTGCTGGCCAGGTGGGGCCCAGAGTCCTCCAGGTGAATGGGACGGTGACAGGTGAGCAGTGGAGCCAGAGGACTGGGCCACCAGGAGATGGGGTGCCACTCCAGGGAAGAGGGGAGCAGGGGTGGGGGAGGAAGCAGTGGCCCTGGGTGGGCTGGTGCCTCTGGGCCTTCACATCTACCCCACCGTCTCCCCAGACCTGGATGGACGGTGACGAGCTGCTGAGCGGTGAGGAGAGGGGCCCTCACAGAGCCCCGTCCTCCTATGGACCTCTCCTTCCCCCTACAGCTCCCCCCATCCTAAATCCCTCAAACTAGCACCATGAGTATTTGATGAAGAACACCAGCGCTCCAAGAATCCAGGCTGGTGGGGCTTTTCTTCATTCTTTTCTTCATTTCATTTCTTCAAATGGTGGGTCCTTCTATAGGGGACAAGGACCAGGGCTCTCCTGGGGACTCTGCCCAGCCTGCATCTTCTGGTCACGACCTTGATGACAAAGGAGTTGAGACTCCAGGTTAAGCCAGCATACCTCCCAGCCACCCCCTCCCAAGGCCTCCAGGAATTTTATTGGTGGCAAGTGCATCAGTGCCCTGGGCAGGAGGAGGGGCTTAGTCACACCAGGAAATAAGGTGGGGGCACTGAATCACCTGGAGGCCAAGTACTGGCCCCTGGTCTGTATACCCCCTGTTATAGAAGGGGAAACTGAGGCTCAGAGAGCTGACATGGTTCGCCCATGAGCCTAGCCTCTGGGACAGACTTGGGAGGGAGGGGCGCAGAGGTAAGACAAGGAGAGTGCCAAGGACTCCTGGACAAAGCCCACCAAAGAGGCTGGCCAGGTGTTAGTGAATTGGTCGACCAAACCCACACTGGGGTCCTAGCTTGGGCTGAGACCCCCTGTCTCAGCCAGGGAGGTTTGATTTGCTCAGTCGATAACAAAACGGATGCTGAGACTGGAAGAGCACCAGCTTTCTTCAATGGCCAAAGAATGGAGAAGCGGGAACCTAGTTTGCAAATCAACTCAACCCAATTCAGTTGGAGACACCAAATAAATAGGAGGGTTGGAGTAAAAGGGAGGGGTTTGGAATGAGTGGGAGGAATATTCATGAGTTATCCAAGAACAGGGGTGTGGTTTGGACCTGGAACTGATGCAACTCTCCTTTTCAGTTCTCATAGGGGCTTTTCTGGTTGTCATCATGGTGATCGCCAGCTGTCCTGGTGCTGGTGGGTGTGTCATTTAGCTAACGTATAGAGCGTGTAGTAAGGCTCTAGATCTATTGGAAGTCGAATCCTCCGCCATCTTGAGCCTAGTTGGTTCTAACTGGTTCTTGTTTTTTTTCTGTTTGCTGCTTCCTCCTGAAACTTAGATAAGAGTAATTGGTTTCTCTTCGAGGGAGGGACAGGGGTGTGATTCTGGGGAGACAGCTTTGGTACCAGAGGGGCGGGGAGGATGACCAGGAGACAGAAGTGTCTTAGGAACGAGGGGAGGTGAGAAGTTCGGAGGCAGAGGTGACCACTGCCAAAGGCCAGGCAGGTGGGGCACACAGAGGCCTGCGGTGCCCAGGGTTGGACAGCACAAAGGCCCTGGTCACTTTACAAGTCAGTGAAGTAATAGCCTTCGAGAGGGGACCCCAGGAGGTCCAGCCCCTGCCTCCGGTCACCAGCTGGAAAGACTGACGGGGTTTCCATGGAGGGCAGAAGCCCCTGGCCCACCCTGGTGCCCCGGAGGCTCCATCCTCCTCAGACCAATAGGGAGTATTGGAGAGAGCCCCACCCAGAGGCAGTGGACTCCACGACAAGGCGGCTAGAGCATGGTCAGGGTCAGATAAAGCCGCCAACGTGCTCCATGGGCACTTGGCACACGGTAGGCCCTAAGTGAACTTTTGCAAGTCATGCATAAGCCATACGGCCCTTTCTTTGCCCTGGTGGTGTTACCGAACGCAAGTTCATGTGCCCAACACACTGTGAAGCCAAACAAAACAAAATGTTGGAGTTTGGAGCACAGAAAGTTTTACTGCGGGGCCACGCAAGGGGAACGGGGCAGGGGCGCTCTGCCCCCCCAAATTCCGAACTCCTCGAGGGCTTTCAGCAAAGCACTTTTATCGGCCAGGTGAGGGAGGGGAGCCGCAGGGTATGTGATCAATTCTCTGATTGGTTGGTGTCACAGAGGTTAACATTATCGATCCTTAGGCACCAGAAGGCCCCTGGGCTACGAACCCATGATCCTCAAGTAGTTAATTTCTTCCATTGGGTCGTGGGTTTTAGCATCTGAAAAATTCAGGAAATATGCCTGAGATACTGTTATCTGGGTACTTCAGAGAGGAGCTACAGCAGAAGATATGGAGGAGGGGTCTGTGCTGGGAAAGCCCCATAGGGTCCTGCTTGGTTCCAATGGCAGCCCTGCCCTACCAAACCACCACCGGCTCTGCCAAGCCAGGGCCCCCGTTGGTCCACATAGGCCATCAGCAGTTCACTCCTCCCCCACATCCAGCACCCATTTCCTACCTGATCTGCTTGGTCCGGCTCAGTTTCCAAGAAAAGACGGCTATGATGGAGATGAGGCAGGCAGCCAGCGCGAAGGTGGGTCCCGGGGGCAGCTCTCCTGTGAAGGAGGCGGGGGACAGCTGGGCTGGACTTCCGTTAGGCCAGGCCAGGGTAGGCATGGCTGCGTCAGGGCACCCGTCCCTGCTTTTGGCACCTCCCACTGACCTACTCAGAAGCGCCAGCTGCCCCTCTGGAAACCAAGGGGCCCTCTCACCTGGGGGCACCAGTGTGAAGGGAGTGTGCTGGACGCTGATGTTGTTTTCAGCCTGGCACCGGAACCAGTCCGACGTCTGGTTCAGTGGGAAGGAGAAGTTGGCTGGCTGCCCAGGGTTCCGAGTCTGCTGCATGTGGATGTGCCCGTTCCTCCTGACCAGTCTGTAGGTGATGGGTGGGCTGCCCGAGGATGCCTGGCAGAACACCTCTACCCTGAGGCCTGACCCCCTGTCCAACAGGGTGAAGTCAGCTTGCAGCTGGGACACCGGCTCTGGCAGGGTGGGAGAGGGCGGGAGCACAGGTGTGGCTGGGAGACTTTAATGCCCTCCCCCTAGCCAGTTCCCTCAGTACACATGCCTAATGAGCCTAGTGGCCTAACTGACTGATTGCTCCTCCAGGCAGCCTTCTGGATTGCTCCCTCCGCCTCGTGTCTGAGCTTCTACCCTACTTGCAGTGTATACCATACAATTTCATCCATGTATTTGGTTTTATTTTCATGTGGTATATTCTGGGTTGCCAGACTGAGCAGCTAAAAATACAGGACACGCAGTTAATTTTGAATTCAGATTAACAATGAATAAAATTTAGGCAGTCTCTTAAAGATGAGACAGTCCAAAGAGGAAGAAGGAAACCAACGTTTAACAAGCACCTTAAGAAAATGCTCGTCTGGCAATTCCTCAAAAAGTTAAAGAATTACCACACGACCCAGCAATTCCACTCCTAGCTATATACCAAAAGAATTGAAAACAGGGACGCTAACAGATACTTGTACACACATGTTCACAGCAGCACTATTCACAACAGCCAAAAGGTGGAAACAGCCCAGATGTCCATCAATGGATGACGGATAAACAAAATGTGGTCCATCCACATGACGGAAGAGTATTCATCCATGAAAAGGAATGAAGCACTGACACCTGCTACAACATGGATGAACCTTAAAAACATTATGCTGCGGCTTCCCTGCTGGCGCAGCGGTTGAGAATCTGCCTGCTAATGCAGGGGACACGGGTTCAAGCCCTGGTCTGGGAAGATCCCACATGCCGCGGAGCGGCTGGGCCCGTGAGCCATGGCCGCTGAGCCTGCGCGTCTGGAGCCTGTGCTCCGCAACAAGAGAGGCCGCGATAGTGAGAGGCCCGCGCACCGCGATGAAGAATGGCCCCCACTTGCCACAACTAGAGAAAGCCCTAACGCAGAAACAAAGACCCAACACAGCCAAATAAATAAATAAATTTAAAAAACCAAAAAAACACATTATGCTGAATGAAATACATCAGACACGAAAGGCCACATATTGTATGATTCTATTCATGTGAAATACCCAGAATTTTTTTTTTTTTTTTTTTTGCGGTATGCGGGCCTCTCACTGTTGTGGCCTCTCCCGCCGCGGAGCACAGGACCCGGACGCGCAGGCTCAGCGGCCATGGCCCACGGGCTCAGCCGCTCCGCAGCACGTGGGATCCTCCCAGACCGGGGCACGAACCCGCGTCCCCTGCATCGGCAGGCGGACTCTCTGCACCACCAGGGAAGCCCTCATACTATTTTTTTTTCAAACACTCCTTCATGCAAAATCTTTGAAGTTAAGTAAAGCTCTATCTAGAGTTTAATCTACTCTCCAGGGCACCAGTTTGCAAACTGCTACCAACAATTTCGTCAACGTGACTCTGGGGCCCAACAGTCAACGGCTCTTGGGGCCAGAATCTTCCCCCCCCACACCCCCGGGGAAATGTGGGTTCAGGCTTCAGGGTGATGACACTGTTGCTCCCTTCACTGTGGGGAAATGACCTTGACTTAACAAAAATGGAAAGAAAATGCTGGCCCACCTTCATTTCCATTACGATGGCCATTAATAGAAGCCTGATTTACATAAGTTCACAGACAGAAGCCACTTTCGGTTTTAGTGCCCTACAGGGTAGAGCACTCACTTTTTATTCTAACAAGACCTGTGTGGGTCTTTCCTTTTGATTATTTAGTTTATGCATCTAGCCCACCCATAACGAGGGGTCTATCATTTAATTACAAATTCATCATCTGTGTCTGAACATTTGAAGATAGGATGGCACACTCAGAATTTGATCAAGCGACAAGGACACCCCGGGGACCGGAAGCTGAGCCAGCCAGGGCTGGGGTGATCGAATGGCTGTGCAGAGCCTCCCGCTGTCACTAAAGAAAGAGCGAGCAGCTTAGGGCTGTGCCCAGGCCGGGCAGTGGATTGCCGTCCAGCTGGGCTTGGAGGCCCTTCAGGATCGCCCCTACCTCTCCCTAGCTTGTTTCTGTGATAACCCAGAAGCTTGGAGATTGGAGTCCCAACCCTGGAGGCCCAATTCATTAGACCTGAGCTCGGGCCCAGGGATCTGATGAGGGTTGAACAAGCAGCCCATCTGTTGAGAGTTGAATTGTGTCCTCCAAAAAGGAAGATGTATTCAAGCCTTAACCCCAGGTACTTGTGAATGGGACCTTATTTGGAAATGGGGTCCGTACAGATGGACTTCAGTAACCCTTGCTGGATTAGGGTGGGCCCTAAAGAGAAGAGACGAAGACACACACACACACACACAGGCCATGTAAAGACAGAGGCAGAGTTTGGAGTGATGCTGTCACAAGCCAGGCAACGCCAAGGACTACCACAGCCCGCAGGTGAGCCTTCAGATGAAGCCTCCAGAAGCAGGAGAGAATCGATTTCTGTGTGGTACTTCGTTAGAGCAGCCCCAGGAAACTAGCACAGCCCCCTTACAAGTGAAGCGGGTTTCAGGATTGGGGGGAGGGGACAGTTATCAAGACTCCTTTGTACACACTCGCACTCTGAATCTGTCCTTCAACCAGCCGCGCCCCAGCCCCCCACCCCGAACATTGTCTTCTTTCATGGCAGCCCCACGGGAGACCCCAGGCCTCATCTTCCTGCCCCACCTTTTCTAGGGCTCTGAAAGTCCCCCTTTATGTCCCACCTCCCCCTGCGCCCTCTGGAAGGCTGGTAGGCTCAGTTGCACCAAATCCTGGAACCCTCAAGCTCTCCTCTCACATCTCACCTTCTACACCTAATGGAAACCAGCCTCCCCTCCCCCACACAGTGCCTGCACCAGTGGTATCTCAGGTGGCGGGGGGTCCTCACAGCCTTCCCAACACTGGCCTGGGATGGCGAGGGCGGGCATCCTCTTGCTATTCCTGGACCACTCTCCCTCCTCCCTCCCTAAACAGCAGCCTTGAACCTCATGTCTTCAGACACTGCACCCTGCCCCTCTGGGTTACAGTTACCTGGAAATGCCCACCATCCCTTGAAGATTCTTGTGCCTGGTTCCTGCTACACTCAATACTGCACTTGCCATGATTCTTGGGGATTTCAAAATACACAGAAACGTTCCAAAATCTTGGCTCTTAACACCCAATATCTCAGGCCCAACCTCTTGTTCCCATTAGTAGTAATCAGTTGTAAGGCTGCCGCCAGTTCCCAGCTGCTCAGACCCAAACCCCCCGAGTCATCTTCCACAGCTCTGTCTTTCCCATCCCATCCCATCTATCAGCAAAGGCCTTCAGAATATACCTTGACCACCTTGCCAGGCCTCCTGGCTATCACCCAATCTCTCCTCTGGATCCCGGGAACAGTCTAAAGGCTCTCTGGGATTCTAGCCTTCATCCCCACCCCATCTCTTCTCAACACAGCAGCCAAAATGACCCCAGGAAGAGTAAATCAGGTCAACCCTTCTGCTGTAAACCCTCCCATTGCTATGCCCACAGGGCCCCCCCGACTCAACACTGCCCCCCTACCTCATCCAACACTCCCCTGCCCCTGCTTCCTGTGCTCTGGCCACGCAGGCCCTTGTCCAGGCACATCCTGCTCTACCACCTCCTTCGTGTCCTTGCTGGCGTGTCCCCTTCTCAGTGATGACTTCCCAGTAGATGGTGCCCTCCCTCCCCACCCCCAACCCATGTTCCCTTCCCCTCTTCCCTGCTTGCTGTTCTCTGGGACCTATCACGTTCTAGCACGCTGTAGAATGTGCTTATTTTTATTATCATCTGTCCCTCCGGCCCCACTAGAATGTAAGCTACGTGAGGGTAGGGATCTCTGTTTTGTTTCTGCACCCACCATCCTGGGGCCTCAAGCAGCACCTGGTACCAAACAGATGCTCAACCAGTAATTACTGAATGATTGGATAAATGAATGAATGAATGAATGAATGATTTGTCAGTCAGCTCCTTAGCAGTTTAGTTAGCAGGACTTGCTGGGCAAGAGTCTGAGCAGAAGTCAGGGGCTGGAGGGGGGTGGACCGGCCCTGCCCAGGTACTTCCCGGAGACCCAGAGGCCAGGGCCCTGCACAGTTCTCCTTTTAGCGGAAACACCATGATGTGTTTTTTTTTGATGTGTTTGTTTTTAAAGCAAATAAGGAAATGATAGTTCAGCCCATGCGGCACTCAAGTGAGGTCCACCCTTAAGTGGAATAGAAGCGGCTGCAGCTGCAGCCCTGAGACCAGGGAAGTTACAGGTCCAGATGAGACCAGAGGAAGGGCAGCCGCCCTTGCAGAGATGTGGAGAGGAGGAGGTGACTGACCACCTTGACTTTAAGGGTCACAGGGCTGGAAATGGGGGCAGGGGAGAGGGCAGGAGAAGGAAGGGGAGTGGAAAGACAGAGGCGGCCAAAGCTGAGGGGAGGAGGGACGGCCACCGGGAGCCTCCCCTCTCACTGGCTCTTACACCAGGCGGCTGGTGGAGAGAGGGGCCCTGACACCTTCCTGTTGCCTCTGAGAGTCAGGCAGTTTCCCCTTTGCTGGACCTCAGGGAGGGGGGAGTTGGGGGAGCCCAGACTTCCTCATTCTCTCACTCACCCTCCTCCTGGGCCAAGGCACCCCACCAGAATGCCCCCAGCCTGCCCTGGGGTCACACCCACCCCAGGGGCTTCTGCTACAGATCAGGCACTCAGAGTGATTGGGGTACACCTGCCCGGGACACGCCCTCTGCCTGCCTCCGCTGGTAATACCTGCCCCCCCACCACACACAGCCCAAGGGGAAGCCAAGCACTTTCCTTGCCCCACGTCACTGTCCCCACCGTCTGTCTGTTGTCCCGCCCACTCCCACCTCCTGCAGAGCTTTCTCTTCTCCAACCCTCCAGGGCCCTGCATGGGTTGAGGCTGGGGTCCAGAACCTTCCAGTGGTCTAGCAGCAGACGCCACTCACCCGCAACACCCTTCCCCCGGCCGGCCAAAGCCTGTACCGTGGGTGGGGCCTCTGACTCCAGGGTCCCCATCTGGGGGTACTCCGCCTTCCAGCATGCTGGGAAACTCACCTTTCTCCTGCTTTGCGGAGCTGCTGGTGGCTGTAAGAGAGGGGAGGGCAGTTAGGAGAGCCCAGGGTGGAGGGGAGGCCAGAGCCCACTCAGAAAGCCTCATCCTGAGCCCAGAAGGAGGCCCAGGACTCCACAAGCACCGTCACTCACAGAAGCTCTTTGGAGCCCGGAGCGTTTCGTATCATCAGCCCATTCTGCAGATGAGTAGAGTGGACCCAGAGTGGTGAAGCAATAACTGGGTGGTCTGAGACTCAAGCCTAGACCTTCCCCTCTCTGTCCTGTGCTTGCAGAGGTGTCTCCTGTGCTCCCTAGACCCCTGGACCCTGAGTCTGCCACCTCAAGGCCCTGGCAGCGGCCCCCTCCCACCACGTCCCTGGGCAGCTCACCTAGCGCAGCCAAGCAGAGCAGCCGCAGGACCCTCATGGCTCTGCCGCGCGGGGCCCTCAGCCAGGAGGGCAAGCGCTTCCTCGAGCGAGGCCACCTCCACTCCAGAGCCTCTGGGTGCTCCCTGGGTGGGTGCGTGCCTGCAGCGGGGAGATAACCGGGATGCCACAGCGCCCCAGGGCTGGGCCCGGGACGGCGACTCTCCCCACACCCCCAGGGAGTTAGGAGGGGCCAGGAGCCAAACCAGGGTTCACAGTCGCCGCCACTGCCGAGCTGTAGGACCCCAGGGTAGAAGACGTCCGTGTCCTCACCCTGGAGTCCTCACCGGGACCCCCCCACCCCAAGGTGGAGGCACTGGTAGCCAGCAAGGGGGAATTAAGCTTGCTAACCCGCTGATTTTGAGACGAGAGGATTATCCCAGATTATCGAGGTGGGCCCGATGTAATCATGAGGGTCCTTCTGAAGAACTGGTGGGTTGGACCCCTCAGGGCTGGGGGCTCAGGGCAGAGAGAAGAGAGGGAGCAGGTAAGGTGGGACTAGGACCCATCCAATCCCACAGAGGCTTTTTTTTAAAAAAATGAATGAAGTGACTTTATTGAAACACTCCCTGTTTCTACACTGACACAGCTGCATATGCGTTTTTCTCCTGCTATCACAGAACATGGAGCTTTGATTTGTACACAGGTGCCTTCCTCAGGGAGGATGTCCCACCCCCAGGGAACAATTTGCTTCCTGTGCGGGCTCTTCTCTCCTACAGAGCCTCACAGGTCAGTGGCACTCACATCCCCAGCACAGCCCGGGAACCGGCACCTGACCCAAGGCAGGCCAGTTACAGCCCTGCCCTGGGGTCCCTAGGCCCGGCTCAGGGGCACCCACTGAGGCCTGGGCGTGTTGGGAAGCTGGTCTGGTGGGATGACCCTGCCCAAGCCTGGGCACAGTGTCCTGGAGCTCCCCTGAGGACTGGCTTTGTCACCTTGGTGGTCCCTTCTCCTCAGTGGGCAAGAATCAGCATCTGTCCCTTGCCACCCAGAGTCCTGACTCGTACCCCTGGGGATGTGCTCTGGGGACCCACCTACCTCTCTGCATTTGGGCAAAAGCTAATCTTCTCTTAGTTTTCCTAGCGAAATTCCCTTCCAGAAAGTCTGTTCTCACTCTGCCGGGAGGGGTGCGTGGAAGGAACTGACGACTGAAGGCAGGCAGAAGCGTCCCCTCAGCTGTGGGCAATCTGTTGCCTGAAGTCCCAGAAGCTCGAGGTTTTTCCTCTACGTTGTGCTCAGGGCTTCTGATTCGAGCTGAGGCAGCTCATGAGAAGCCTCCCCCTTTTATCGGTGTGTCTGGGGAGCCAGAGTCAGAGCAGAGAACGGTGGGTGGACTCGAGGGACAATTCCCCCAGGCCTTGGTGGGACCGGGGGCATCTCTACTGCCTCACCCCGACTACCCCTCTCCAGCCATCACCTGTGTGCCCCACCAAATGAGGGCTGTTTCTCTGAGCTGTTCTGCGCCTCTTCTCCACAGGCTGCAGGTGTGACAGCACCGAGTAGGTTGCCCCAGGTGAGCCCAGGTCACCTAGATGGAGCGGAGTCAGGGTGTCCTCAAAGCTCTCCTGTCACCCACTAGACTGACATTTCGTGATTCCTGCCGAGGGCCAGTCTCCTCTATGATAAATGGCCTTACCAGCACCTCCTTGCGGCACTTTCCTGGGAGGGTCCCCTGGGTGGGAATCTGTGCTGGGCTGCCTTGGCCAGAGTAGCTGGGAGCCCTCTCAGGGCTGGGTGGGGAGAGTCCGGGACCCCCTCCCCCACCCCAAGGTGGAGGCACTGGGGCTCCTGCACCTGGAGAGACCCTGGCTTCACTTACTGCAATAACCCCACGGGCCTCTCCCTGCTCACGTGTGTCTTCTTTGCTGCTGGTAGACGCTCAACGTTACCGGACCCCCGGGCTCTCCAAGCCCAGCCAGAGGTGTGCTGGTTCCGCCTTCACTCTGGTTGTCCTCGTGGGCCCCAGAGCCCAGTCTAGAGGACTCAGAGTCCCAGTTTCCACAGCTCAGGCCCGCCCGGCCCGTCTCTACACCGTGGCTCAGGCCGTTCCTCTGCCTTCACCTCCGGTCGAGTCCTCCGTCCCCCAAGGCCCCGCTAGTCGCCCACTCCACGAAACCCTCCTGCTGACTGCGATGGCTCCCCCCTGAGCCCCAGGTTGCCTCGCTGGGCCGGCACGGTCACAGGGCCATCAGGGCCCCTTCCCATCTGTCCCACTTTGCTCCGTTAGGCCAATGACCATGTTGTAATAGGGCCTCAACTGCTCTCCTAGGAAGGACACTATATAAGTAACCGCTCATTCAGTCCTCACAGCCACACAGAGGAGGGTGGTGTCATCCCCAGGCTTTGGTCAAGCAAACTGAGGCCCCGAGTTTGAGTTCCTCAAGGTCCTGAAGCTCGTCCCCCTCACATCCGGTGATGCACTTGGCGGGTTCTCTGAAGGCACGTGAAGGTGATAAGAAGGACCTGGATGCCTCAGTGCTGCAGGTTCTCCCGCTTCGCACCCAACAGCCTCACCCCCGGGGGCTCATTAAACCACATCGCTGGGCTCCACCCTTAGAGGAGGTGCGGTGGGGCCCGAGAACTGGCTTTTCTAACAAGTTCCCAGGTGATGTTGGTGCTGTGGTCCGGGACCACACGTTGACCCTAAGCTGCTAATTAACAACGTGTATCGCCTTCTTTGGGGCCAGACTGGTTGCCCCCCCCAAGCTGAGCACGTAGCTCCCTGCGTCTCCCGCAGTCTCACCACCAGCCCCAAAACAGGGCCCAGCACTTGTTGACAGGCGGATGGGTCATGGGATGCTGGGTGAGTGAGAGAGAGGGACAGCGACAGGAGGAGCTGAACCAGCCAAGACTGCAACGACCACGTGAAGCCCCTGGACTGAGGGCGCCGGGCCAGAGCCGCCCAGATGCCGTGTCCAGGCTGGGAATCCAGCCAGGCGCTGGCCTCCTGCTGCTGGAAGTAGAGCCTCGTCAAGCACGTCCTGGGGTTTCTCCTGACCTTCCCTCCTGACGGCTCTTTAGGCCAGCAATCCTCAACCCTGGCTGCCGGTGAGAGTCACCTGGGAGCTTTAGAAAGTCCAGATGTCTGGCTGCTGGCTGCACCTGGACCAATGGCGTCAGAGTCGCTGGCACAGGGCCAGCATCTGACGGGGCTTCTCAGGAGTTCTCCGAGGCTGAGAACCACAGATTGAGAACCTCTGCAGCCTCGGCACCCGAGGCTTGGGAATCTTGGACGCAGCCCTGCCTTCCTGGGCAGCGGGCTCCGCTACCTCCCGGGGCCCACACTCGGAGTGTCTCCTGATGCAGGTCAGATCTGAGCTCTGCCCCTTGCTGACTCATAACGTCTGTGGGTCTCAGTGGTCTCACACGTGAAGGAGGAATTACAGGATGTTGTGTAGGGTGCCTGCAGTCAGAGCTCAGTAAGCCCCCACTGTTTGCTCTCACTGCGGCCAGGCCTTCCCCTTCCCGCAGGTGCAGGTCTCTGGACTTTTATAATGGTACTGCCCAGGGTAAACAGCTCCTGAGCACTGCCCATGGATGTGTATTTAGCAACTGCATTCATGGCTTACTATACTAACATATTATGCGTATTACAAAACATTCAACAAAAATAGAAACTTTTAAGGATTGAGATAAAAATATAAATACAAGTTCCCATATTTTCTTCTTGATGCCCCTAGGTATATGCACCCCACCTTAGGGCACCCTGCTGGAGGGCCCACTGAGAGAGGCGGTGGTCACCTGGGGTCACGAGCGTGGGGCGAGGGAGCAGGAAGTGGGGAGCTGCACACGGGGCCCTGGGGAAGCTCCGGGCGGTGGTGGGGGTCGGTGCTACAGCTCCGAACCGCTGGGGAAGCGGCAGCTACGGGCGGGGACCCGGACACCGCGCAACCCGTTAGGATCCTCAAGGGAGGGTTCCGGCCTGGAGGCCCTGGGTCCCGGGGAGCCCGGGCACGGGAATCCGGGGCAGAAGGATCTCGGGCGCGAACCTCGGGAGTGAGGGGACTCAGGCCCCAGAGAGTCGCCGGAGCCCGGCTCCGACATCAGCCGCGACAGGTCATCCACCAGGTGCCACTTCTCCTGCACTTGCTGGGGCGGAAGAGGGGAGCGAGCGGCCGGTTTACGAGCGGCGCGTCCTCTCACCAGCTGCCGCGGGAGAAGCGGCCACCTCGCAGTAGCAGCCCCGAGGCCCCGCCCCACCAATCTCCCGCCCTATCCCTAGACCCGCCCCGCCGGGCCAGAGACCACGCCCCTCCCGATCCCGCCCCAGCCCAATGCCGCGCCCCATCAGGTCCCGCCCCAGCCTGGCCAGAGACCACGCCCCAACCAGTTTCACCTTCTACTTCAGCCCAAGCCCACACTCCCGTTAAACCGGGTCCCCAAGCCTAAAGCCACATTCCTGTTGACTGGTTCCCGGCCGGAGGCACCGGTTCCCTCCCTCCACCTTCCCCACTTCTATCCGCGGCCTGAGGCCACAATCCCGACAGGGTCTTGCCCGGAGTCCGTGACCCCTCCCCAGTCCGGCGGACACTCACCCACACCAGTTGCTTCCGGAGCCCCCGGATGGCCCTCGCGCTGGCCTGGGACTGGGAGACGCACACGGTCAGGACAAGGCTTTGGATAGACGGGGATGCTAGGTCAGTCAGCCCCCCTACTTCCTCCTTCCCCACCCCAGTCTCTTAAAAACCACCTCCCGGGGTCTTCTCTCTTCCAGGTTCCTAGACACGGCTTTCTCTCTCCTCTCCTTCCTCCCACTGGTCGCTCAGCCCCTCTCCTCTAAATGTAGTAAGAATAACAAGCGCGGCAGGCTCACAGCGTGTCTGCACCAGGCGACGTGCTTCCCCAGTGGTCACTTAAAGTGCCCGCTTTACAGGTGAGGGCCTTCAGGGGCTGCCCAGGGGCACAGGGCAACCCCCAGGCCACCTGCCCTTAGGCCCCTGGCTCCCTGCGACCTTGGGCTCTCCTTGTCTGGCCCCCAGATCCCATGAGACTGGCTGGGGGTGCCCCCTCCCTCGGCCCCTGCTGCCCTGAAAGGCACCTGAGCAGGATGAGGAGGGGGAAGCTGAAGGCGTGGGAGCCCAGGTAGTGGAGGATGCGCTGGCTAGGGGGTGGGAGCCGGAGGGCCACCAGCTCTGGGACCACCTGCCAGGGGGCTGAATAGTTGGTGAAGAGGCCACAGTCCCAGGAGGAGCGGATGCTGGGGAGAGACCGCCAGAGGAGGGCCGGTGTCAGTGCTCGGGTGACGAGCTGCCGGCCCGGCAGCCTCAGCCCGTCTGCTCCCCTCACCTGCTGACCACATAGCCCAGGGGCACAGCGGCCAGGAGCAGGCCCAGGATGAGCACCAGCTGGAAGAAGAAGATGGAGCTGGAGGCGCGGAACGGCCGAGGGGACGCCCTGGAGTTCCTCAGCAGGGTGTACTAAGGAGCGAGCAAGGACACAGGGGCCTCAGCGCAGTGTGCAGATGGGAGGTGCCCGGCGGGGCAGCAGCAGGAGGTGAGGGCTGCTCTGCTGCTGGCGCTCGGGGTGCCCACACAGGTGCGGCCCTGCTCCCTCCCAGCCCCCGAGCCCTCACCTTCTTGATGTAGAAGGTGAGGAAGACGAAGATGCTGTTAAGCAGGGGCAGCAGGGGGCAGTAGAAGAGGCCCATCCAGGTGACTGTCTGGCCCTCCACGATGTCCAGCACGTTCTTGGGCAGCAGGAACTCCTCCCGGTCCAGCCAGGCCCAGAACCGGCCCGAGAACTGCTCCACCAGCAGCCTGGGGGAGGGGAGTGCCCAGGTACCCATCACCCAGAAGTGTGTGGACCTCGTTGGTCCTGGCTGTGGACCATAACACACTCACACGGTAACAGGCATGTAGAACTGCTCACCCCTGGCTGTGGCCACTGGCCACCCCCAGACACGCCCACTCCACCCCCGTAGTGTCCCCACGTGGCTCACCTCCTAGGCAGGCTGACAAGGAAGGTGAAGGCCACCGTGAGGAGGAAGTTGAAGATGCTGAGTTTGTACAGCTCCTCCCCCACCGAGTTCTCCCAGCACTGGTCAGAGGGGGCATCTGTCACTACCCTCGGTCCCCAACCGCCCCTCACCCACCCGTTGGGGGACTCTGTGGTCTAGGAGCCTTGCCTGGAGTCTGATATGATTGCTAAGTTAAAACCCGGGCCTGGGATAAGATTTGAGCAGACAAAGCCCACAGTCTGGGCTGCCTCTCTGCAGAGCGCAGAATGTGATGTGAATGGCGCCCCCTGGAGGTGACTTCTGGGTGGGCAACTCTGCCCACAGCCTCTCACAAAGGTGAGACCCTGAGAAGGACGAGGAGATCAAAGAGGTGGGGCTTTGCAGAGGACAGGAGGGACAGGCCCTGATGGAGTCACCGGCCACCTGGTAGTCACATGCGTTGTAGCCGTAGGACTCACAGCTGGTCTTGTTTCTGCCAAAGCACAGCAAAGTCTGGCCCAGCGAGAAGGAGAACATTCCCAGGCTGGCCAGCTTCAGCACCACACACCTGGGGGTTAGGGGAGGGGGCGGGGACTGTGTCAGGGGAGGAGCCCAGGTACACGGCACATCTACTCGGGACACAGGTGTGGCTGACATCTGCATAAGCTCAAGTCTCTCCCGGGCCCAGCCCCCTCGAAACCCAGAGCCCAGCCTCCTTCCAAACTGCTCCATGCGTGGCAATATTTCCCAAAGTGCGTTCCCTAGAATCTTGGTCTCCAGATGATTCACAGGAGAATGGTTCTGTTTACATCAGTTTGGGAAACACGGCACAGTCCAGCCACCCTCCCCCCACACCCAGCTTGGAGATTTACAGGCACATACGTGCTTTTATATCATTAATGCAGGTGAGATCTCTCTTCTAAGGCCTATTAATGCCCTAGTCCGTTTACACTGTCCATATATCACAAACACGTGCATGCACACTCCTGAATAATATGTAACTGGATCACACAGGTAAGGTGGCCTAACCCCAAACGATTGCCTGCACGTTATATCAAAGTGTGGACTATGCTTTCTTTCTTTTTTTTTTACTTTTTATCCATACTCCGCAGTACGTGGGATCTTACTGCCCCGACCAGGGATCGAACCCACGCCCTCTGCATTGGAAGCACGGAGCCTTAACCACCGGACCGCCAGGGAAATCCCATGAAGTGTGGACTTTCAAGGCTGATGCACAGCCGGAGCCTGGCTGGGAACAGTGGTTCTTGTGTTGAGGAAGGCAGGGGTGGTGGGGGCTTATTTTCATCTTCCATCCTTTTGAGCATTTTGAATTTTTTTTTTTTACCATGTGCACGTGCTATTACCCATTCCAAGAATAAAATTTCAAAGCAAACACAATCTACCTCGGAATGGGTAGATACGCAGAACGGGCTCCGGACAGCTTCTGTGCCAGGGAAGCCCGAGGAAAAGCAGACCGTGCCAAGTGAGGGGTGGGTGGCAGACGGAAAGAGAACCTGGGCTGGAGCTGTTGTGTGTGTGGGGTCCTGTGGGTGGGTGGGTCCAAGGCAGGACCCGAGTCCTGGGAGAGGAGACAGAGCAGAGCCTGGGGGCGGAGGACGGCTTGAGTTTGAACCTGCACCCGGCAGGCATGGGGAGCCTCCCTTGGCCAAGGCGCTTGACCCTTTCAAACCTCAGTGTCCTCATCTATCCAGTGGCAGTGAGGATGGTCCTAACTTCACAGGTCACGTGAGGGTGTCAAGGTGAGGGGTGTAAACCCTCGGGGCACATGGGAGGGAGCTGTGTTCCTAGGTGGGTGACTGTGGCACCCAACGTGTCCTGGCAAAAACAGTCACTGGCTTGCTTTGGATGGTGGGGACTGGAGAACCTTAGACCGGGGCCCCCCAGACTGTGTGTGGGAGCAGCTGCCTGCCTTCCCTTGCACGGGACCCCTGATGCCAGGTGATAACCAAGACAAGCGGCAGGACACAGCCCTTCCATGCCCTCCACACTCCGTCCCACCTGTCACCCCCCCAGGTGTCACTCACCAGATAAGGGTGAGGTTGACCTCAGTGTTGGGAGGGTAGTTTTCCAGCTGGACCAGGAAAACAAACAGCAGGGGACCCAGAAAGTTGACCAGGGCGATGACCCCAGGGGGCAGGTACTGGAGCAGCAGAAACAGGGACTCCTGTGGGGAGAAGTGGATAAGGGGGTGCCGTGGGCTGGAGGGCCCCCAGCGGCTCCCCTATCCCCTACGGCCCCCTTCAAGTGTAACTCTGGTGCAGGCCCGGAATCTGGAAGCCCACGGATTATTCCCAGTGGCAGCAGGGGGTATCCACAGGTAGAGCCTGTCTGACTTGGTTATGACTTTGGGCAAATTGCTTTAACCTCTGTGAGCCTCGGTTTCCTCTTCTGCAAAGTGGGACCATCCCGTCTCCTCCCCCAGGTCTGGCCAGGATTAAATAAATGCATGTCAGTCGCCTGGCACCTCCTTGTTGTCCTGCGAGTACTTGGTGGCCCAGAAGATAGCACTGATGGCCCCAACCACCAGGAGCCCGATGAGGATGTTGACCCGCAGGTAGGTGAGCAGGTGGCAGGCCCTTTGAGCCCGGGTCTGATGCTGCACCATCAGCAAGTGACGCCCCTCCTCCAGCTCCACCTGTCACGGGGGCAGGGGCAGGGGCACAGGTGGGTTAGGGCTGGCCCAGGTGGAAGCGGAGGGGGCTGGCAAACAGCCCCAGGTCGGTGTGCGTGGGGAGAAAGGCTGCCAGGCTCTAGGCAAGGTTGGGGTGACGCTGAGGCGGGGACAGACGGGCTGGTTTTGTCCAGAGCATCCCCAGAGTACCGTGCAGGTGAGCGCTCACACCCAGACACGGCACAGCCCCCGCCTCCAGCTGGAAAACCGTGTGTGCACACACACACACACAGACACACTCCCACACTCAAGCCACACACTCATACAGTCTCACGTGCTCTCACACTCATTCACTCTCACAACTCACACTCATGCACATCCTCACACACACCTTGAACTCGTTGCTGATCTCATGCTTCTTGATGGTAGCTGCCTCCTGCCCCTGGATGCAGAAGTCCCAGGAAGAGAAGACCTTGGCGCTGAGAGGTGACCTGTAGTCCTGGCCCAGGAACATCTTCTGTGGCAGCCCCTTCACCATCCTGGAGGGGGCAGAGGCCAGGGCTCAGCCTCGGCTCGGCTCTGATCTGGGGTGGGAAGTCCCAGGCAGCCCTAAGTGCAGCCTTTGGCCTCGGCCTGGGTGGGGGGGTGGGGACACAGGAGCGGCGGCCCCGCTCCTGAGGTCTGCAGCTGGGCATGCAGAGTTCCGGCCCTGGAACCTCCATTGGCAGGGACTCCCTGCCAGCTTGGGGGTACCACGCCAAGCAGGGGTGATCAGGGAAGACCCCCTGGAAAGGGGTGGAGGCAGGGGCTCTGCTCTCACCGCCGTAGAATCCCACAGAAGCAGAGGAGCAGGCAGGCCAGTGGGCTCAGTAAGTAGGCCAGGCGGATGCTGTATACTGAGCTGCTCTCAGGCCCCGCTCGGTACGCGCCGTAAAAGAGATAGGTGTTGTTGAAGGCCTGGGGATGTCAGACAATGACAAGTGAGCCAGGCTGTGTGCTAAGTGTTTTCTTGCTGTTAACACATTAGCCCTCACAGTGACCCCATCAGGTAGAGAATAAAAGTATCCCCATTTCACAGAGGCTCAGAAGGGTTGGGCAACTTGCCTAAGGACACACAGCTTGGAAGAAGAGCCAGGACTGGAACACGGGAGCCCGCACGGTAACCACCCAGTGGCTTCCAGGGATGAGGGTAGGGTGGTGCTTATCCCAGAATCCTGGACACTTTTTCCCTTCTTGTCCTTCAAACCCCGACCCCAGCTGGGCTCTGAGGGCCGTGGGCACATGTCCATGGGCCTGGGCTGTGCACAGTGGCCTCAGCCTCTCTCTGACCCCACTGCTGACCCAGCCAGCCTGTCTGTGGAGGACCGTCTCCCTAGAAGCCAACGTGCCCTTGGAGGGGTGAGGGTCCTCTTAGACTGGGGTTCCCTGAGGCTAGATCACCAGGTTCCCCAGCCTCCCTGGTCCACAGCCAGTACAGACCCACTCACCCTGCCGGTTAAAACATTCCAAAGTAGATTGTTGAACTTGGGAACACCAGTCTGGGGTTGGTGGCCACCAGGACACTGGAGGGCTGTCGAGGAGGGAGAGGGGTCCAATAGGGAAGGGTCCCCAAGGCATAGGTGAGGCTCTGCCCCTCTCACTCCATAGCCTCCCATCTCAGGAGGCCTGAGCAGGGTCATGAGGGCATGTCAGGAGGCCTGTTATGCAAAAGGCGAGATCGAGTAGAGCCTCACGGCTGGACCCAAGCAGGACGATGCCCCGGGTTTGGACACAGAGGGTTGGGGCTGTCCCAGTGGACCAGGCCCCACAGGGTTCAGGTGGGCTCGGGGGCACTGTTCCCTCCGTGGGCCAGGCACTCACTGAAGTTCAGAGCAGGTCCTCTGTCAGGGGGGCGGAGCCAGGTCAGGGGCAGCAGGACGAAGCTGGTGGTCAGAAGTAGGGTCAGCAGGTTAAGCAGCAGCAGGAAGCGAAGAAAGGTGAAGTAGGACTGGATTCCGGTGCCAAAGAGGCCTGCGGGGAACAGCAGGTGGGTCCGGAGGCGCCGAGCCGTGGGCCCAGCTGATAATCTGAGGGTTGTGGGGGGTGGGTGAGCAGCCTCACAGGGACCTCAGTGTAACAGCCAGTCCTGGAGGCTGGCCTAGCAGTACCTCTAACAGCCACCAGGGGTGCCATCATCCACCAAGGTTTGAAGGGTGGCTCTGGGGGCAGAGGGGGATGTGTGAGGAAGGCGGGGTGGGTTGGTGGGGGTGGAGGGGTACAATGGCCAGGGGGATAATGCCCTCCTCTGGTTTCCAAACTAGACACTGAGACTCCAGAGAGGGGAGGCAGGAGGTGGGGATTGGGGTTCGGGTCCTACCCCCGATCTCGTAGAGAGCCCCCTCCCAGAGCCCACAGCCCCGGGCCAGCCGCCGTGCTGCCTCCCCCAGGCGCCGTCCTGCAGTCTGCTGCCTGTGACGCCACTGCTGCCAGCACGAGGTCTTCACCCCCTCGGGCTCCCGCAGCTGCCTGGGATGGGGTGGTGATGAGAGGGGTCCCTGAGTCACCCAGCATGCCCACCTGGCCAGGCAGAGCAGCACCCTGGGCCAGGGAGTCGTCCCACTGCTGGTGATTTCCACCCCGCCAACCAACAGGTGCATCCTCTCCCCACCCCCACTGCTCCTCCTCCGCTGTGTTCGGCAAGGTGTTCGGGCACCCACCGGATGAAGCGCTTGTCCACCATGGCGTAGGGCAGCAGCCGCACAGGTTCCTGGGAGGAGCACAGCCGCTCCATCTCCTGCTCCCACAGCTCCTCGCCGGCCGGCTCAGGTTCTGGCTCCCCTGAGGCCTGCACCGACCACTGCCTCAGCATCTCTGTGATGGGGTTGAAGGTGGGGTTGTAACGCTCCCCCTCCTGGGAGGGGATGCTGTTGGAGGAGATCTGGCTCAGTCTCCAGCCACATCTCAAAGCAACGTATGGCCTCAGTTTCCCCATCTGTCAGACGGGGAGAAAGGTCCAAAGGGCTCGGAAAGATGGGACGTCACAAACAAAGCCAAGGCCAGATGTGGCCACAGTTAAGTGCGGTGGAGCCCAAGGCCCGCTCTGCCCCACCGCAACCGGTTACCAGTGGCCGCAGCCCTTCCCCATCGCCCCCTGGCAAGGGACAATTCCACGTGCCGATTCTCCCATTGGGAAGACCTCTCTGCCGCAAACCCCAGCAGTTCCCTGGATTCAGCATACTGCAACACCTCGAATCCGTACGTGTTGGGACCTCCTCTGTCTTCTACCTGGTGGTCCAGATCCCGGGACTGGGTCCACCCCGGCCCCCCATGGAACCCAAATGGGGAAGCGTGGCTACAGCCCCGGCCATGGGAAAGGAAGGAAGGGACCCCTCTGCCCCTCAGCAGCGGCTCTCACCCCTTCCCCGCCAGCTGCCAGCAGCTCCTCGGCCTCAGTTCTCTCTTCCACCCCCTCACGATCCCCCCTCCCCTCACGCTGCACCCAGCTCACCTGGGGACAAGGGACCTAGAGACCGTCCTCCGACTGGCTCCCGCCACTCCCGGCGGGGCTGCGAGAGAGCCGAGGGGAGGGGTCACATGACAGGAACCCCAGCACCCCTAGCCGTCGCCTCCCCGTACTCCTCTCTCCCCCGCCTCCGGCACTTCCTCCGCGCTCCACTGAAGCCCGCACTTCCTGAGGGGGCGCGGAGCGCCAGCAGGCAGGTGAGAGGCGCTGCGCGTGCGCGCTGGGCGGGGGTCGGGCCCTTCCCCTCCCCACGGGGGACCCGCGGCTTCTGGGCCGAAGGTCTGACCCTGCGGGGCTGCGGTCGGCTGGGCGCAGGCCCCGCCCCTTATCCGCCGGTAGCCCCGGCTCCGCTCGGCTCAGAGGGCGCGATAGTGCAATAACTTAGGGGGTGGGTCCGACCACTCAGGGCTGCTCGATTTTCAGAGGCCCTAGGCGTTATTTCTCAACTTCCCGCCTCGATCTTTGGCACTTAAGCCGAAGCGGCCCAGCGCCTGGCCCATAGGAAGCGCTCAGGAACTCGCTGCACTCATGCCCCGCCCCGGCGAGTTATCTCGGCCCTTTCTCTCTCTTGGGACCCCCTGGGCGGCCCCGCGGTCCTGTCCTTCCTCCTTCTCCCTCTCCGCCTCCTTGAGGGCCCCCCTCATCCCTAAAGAGCTCCAGTGTTTTTTCTGCCTCCCTGCCTGCTTCCGCTCCTGGTTTTCTAGACGCCCCCGCCCCCCCGCCCCGCGCCCCATGCCAGGCCCCAGGCTGGGTGCTGGTGCTGGGCACACAGTGAGCATAGAGATAGAGACGGAGCGGGAGAGGGGGGACGGACTAGTAAATGTACATGTCACTAGGAAGTGGCACATGCTCCAACAGGGTTCAATCCCGGAAGGCTCCCCAGAGGAGGTGACTTTCAAGTTGTGCCTGGGATCATGCAAGTAAAACGTGACTGGAGCATGGGTGTGCAGGGCAGGGAGTAGTGTTGGGGGAGAGGCGGGGGCTGGGCAGAGCTAGTTCTCTAGGCTGAGGTGCCTGTACCAATATCCATCCTGAGGCAATGACTATTTGGGCATCCTGGCTTGGCCCACCTGTCCTCCCCTCCAGGAGGGCCCTCCCCTTCCTTTCTGCCTTCCAGCTCACTTTTACCCTGCCCGCCTCTCAAGTCTTCTCCCAACAAGAAATGGCTCCCACCACTGTCCAAATCCCACCCTTTTCTCAAACCCAAGGGTGACTCTCCTCTGCCGGGCTTTTTCGAGGTCAGGTTTCTAGGTAGAGCTCCCAGGTGGACAAGACTTACACCCTGGCCGATGACACCCTGGAGGCTGACTGACCTCTCGGCCCGTTTCCTCATCTGTGAGCTAGGGTCATCAGTGCCCCCCTCCCTGGCTTGTGGGGAATAACGGAGCAAACAGCAATGGGGACAGCCCCCAAGTGTGCCTCCTCTCTTCCCCACCTAGCACACAGGAAGTGTGCCGGAACTCTGCTGGAGAAACCACGCCCACATCGGGAGGTCGGAGATAACCCCGGGTTCTACCAGCCAGTTTGGGGCTAGTTGTCGCAGGAGGCTGTGCTGGAGGAAGGGGCTACCCAATGTAGTCCTGCAACGCCCGTCGTATCCGTGTGGCTTTGCCGCATGGTGTTATTTTGATAATCGCCCTGGGAAGTGGGAGGGTCTGGAATCATTGTCTCCATTTGAAACTTGGGGAAACTGAGTCCCACAGAAATTGGCTTCAACCGGAGATTGGAACACTTCCAGACACTCGCCGCCTTCATCTTGGTCAGACCTCAGGGTGGGGTGAGAGGAGGGGTCGGAAGCTGGTGGGGAGAGGGCACAGTCGCCGAGGGCTCGACGGGGAGGGGAAGCAGGAGGAGCGGGGCGCGCCCCCCCAGCCGGGTCACGTGACTTGTCCGAGCCCCGTCGCCACGTGGGCCGGGCTGGGCGGAGCAGCACTCTGGCCCCGCCAGGCCTGATACGCTCACAGGTCGACCCAGGGCCCTTGGCCACTCCCTCCCTCTGACCTCACGACCCCTCCCGCAGCTGGTGGAGCCCAGACACAGTTTCCGGCGGCCCTCGCGGGGGACAGGTGAGCCGCGCGCCGGGCCCCTCCTCCCCAGCGCCTCCCAGGCCAGTGCCGGGATGCGGATGCCGGGTCGTGGGTGGGGGCCGCAGCTCCGGGGCTTAGGGACCTCGCCCTCGTCCTCCTAGCCCCATCCAATTCCCCTGCGGCCACCAGCTCCACCCCCTCCGAATTCCTTTGGGCCTCTGGGGCCACTGGGCACTGCGTTGACTCCTCGGGTTCTCTTGGATCTCCCTGAGTTCACTACCGGAGTTGACTCTCTCAGGGGTGTCCGGGCGGGGGACGTGAAGATCTCAGCTCACCCCAACAGTCAGGTGGCGGGCGTCTCTCGAGATGGGAAAGGGTGGGGAGGCTGGGTTTGCAGGTGGGTACCACTGGTGAAAAGTGGGCGTGTGGGAGACTGGCAGATGAGGGGTCCAGGGTCTCTCGGAGTTCCTGCCTTCCCTCGGCTCAGAGGCTGGGCCGCGGCGCTGACTGGGCAGTAGCTGCTCCCAGAGGACTGGCTTCCGGCTGGGGTGGGGTTTCTGGAAACGCGCCCCACCCTGCCCCTCCCTACCTGGCTCACGGCTCAGGAATGGTGCACCCTGGGAGCTCCTGCCCGACTTGTCCCTGCCTGGGCGAGGGTGCCGGGGTGCTGGGTACCAGCCGGACAGAAGTCTAGGGCAGTGCCCAGATGCCAGTGCCCAGGTGAGCCCCCATCCTCCAAGCAGCCTCTGAGCGCCTTCCATCTCCCTGCTTCTCCCTCCTGGACAAGGGGTGTGTGGGAGAGGCCTGCGGATCTGAACCTGGGAAGGTCTGTCTTTCCAGGAAGGAATTCCAGCTCTAGGGACTGGATTGGGGGGCACACCCTCAGCCCCAGCTACTCACCATTTCAAGCGGAGTTAAGAGTCCACCTCTGACCTCTCTCTGCTCGTTTCTCCACACTGTGCTCCTGTGAGAGAGAAGGGGATGGGGCTTGGACTCTGTGCGGCCTGGGCTCAGAGACTGGACACCCCTAAGTGAGGGCACTGTCTGGGTACAGCTCTAGCGGGACCTGCTCTGTCTGGACACCCTGGCCTCGCCCGAGGAAGCCCCTTGAGCTGAGCCAGCTTTCCTCTGTGCTGAGTTCCCTGGGGGTGAGGGTAGCGAGGAGGGGTGGACAGGGCAGACCGAGGGCTGGGCCCCGTCCTCCTGGGGCAGAGCCTGCAGGACTCAGGGGGTGGTTGGGAGCCTGCTGCCCTTGCCCCACTCCCACAGGCTGAAGAGCCTGGACAAGGCCGCCCTGGTTCAGTTGTCTTGGGTGATGGCAGAGCCCGGACAAAGGCTGCCTGTTCAACGCCCAGCACCCCTCCCCCAGCCAGCTGCCCTGGCCTGCGGGAGGTGATGGACTATAGGGGAGTCTCCCAGGAGGGCTGTCAACATTGACGCGCCCAGGCTGGCGTGGAGTGACTCCTGTAGGGGGGATGCAGGGTGGGCCGCAGCCGAGGAGGCCATCCTGTCTGCTGTTCTGTCAGGCGCTGGTGGGGGTGAGGGCCCAGGCTGCTAGCTGTCTGTGGGATTTCCGGCCGGGAGGAAGTGCTGTGTGGTCACGGGCGGGCGCAGGGAAGGTCTCAACTGCTCTGACCTTTCCCACCCAGAGGGCGGCATCTCTGGGTCAGAACCCTGGGAATGGAGAACCTATCTACAGGCACCCCACCCGCTCCCCATCTCTCAGGGATGGCGTCACTGAGGAAGCCGGTGGGGAGCTGCCCAGACTCCCCTCACTTCCTTCCTCCTTCCCTCCGGAATGAGCTCCCCCTCAATCCGTTCTGGCCTGAGGATTATTTGGGGCCCCTCACTTGGCCACGCGTTTGGTGTTTGTGTGTGGATGGGGGCAGGATGGGGGCTCAGGCAGCCTGGGCTGGGAGTGGCACCCGCCCCATGGTCCCCAGGGAGCGGGCAGTGGAGCTGGGTGCCAGGCTAACTTTGCTGTAACGCTTTCTGTCTCATCACATGGGCAGCGGGAGGCTCCTGAGGCTGTGTCCAGGCTCTGAACTGCCCTAGGTCGGCAGACTGGCTGCGGGTGGGCCGCAGATATGTCCCGGTCGCTGGCTTTTGTCCTCAATGTCCCTGAGACCCCACAGGACCCAGAGGAGTAAGTGCTCTGAGGTGGGGCTGGGGGGCTGGGATGTATCACCCCCAGGGAGAGGTGGTCTGGACCTCAGCCCTTCGGAGCGGGTAGGCTGCTGGGGCGAGGACTGGGTCAGCCGCAGCCTGAACTCCTGCCCCTTCCCCCATTCTCACCACAGCAGCCAGGAGCCCAGCCCCTACGATGAGAGCGAAGTGCACGACTCTTTCCACCAGCTCATCCAGGAGCAGAGCCGCTGGGTGGCCGAGGAGGGGCTGGAGCTGCAGCAGAGGGTGCTGGGGGCTGGAGCCCTGGGGGCCTCAGGTGAGCCCGCCTGCCCTGGCCCAGGCCGGGTGCTGGGATGTGTGGGCCGGACACGGAGCCTCTCAACCTCTCAGGAAGCTCCTCCTAGCAGCCTGGGGCAGCGGGTGGGCAGGGGATATCTCCGGCCAGTGGTGTCTGTAGAACCTCTGGACGCGTCTTTCTTGCTGGGCAGGCAGTGACCGCCAGGCCTTGCTGGGGCCCGAGGGCGCCCCTGTCTACAGCACGGCCACACTCCGCATCTTGGCCAGCATGCCCAGTCGCACCATTGGTGAGTGGGACCCTCTGCCTTTGGACCCTGGGCTGGGCTGCGGTTTCCGGCGGGGATCTGTGTACCTCAGAGCCAGGCCTCTTTGGCTCTTACCCCACCCCGTCTGCTGCTTGGAGGCCCAGCCCAGTCCCATGCAGCCTCGCCGCGGTCTAAAAACGACTCCGGAGTCGTCACGGGGATAAAAATATGCTCTTGGGAACCCGGTGGTGCTTGAGGTCTCTTGTGAAAGAACTTTCATGGGTCCTGGGAAGGAGTGGGGGGGCAGCCCCTGCCTCTACATAAGAGGGGCGCGTCCCCCCCTGACCAGCGGCCTCCACAGGCCGGAGCCGCGGCGCCATCATCTCCCAGTACTACAGCCGTACAGTGAGGCTGCGCCGCAGGGCCGGCCGGCCTCAGCTCAGAGACGTGGGCCGCTCAGCCCGGCCCAGCCTCCGCCTGTACGACCTGGAGCTGGACCCCGTGGTCCTGGAGGAGGAGGGTGAGTGAGGGAGGGCCGGAGCCTCGGTGGGGAGGAGGTCAGCAGGCTGGGTCGGGGGACTGGGGTGCAGTGGGCTGTCTGAAGGCCCCCAGCGGTGAGGTCTCTTTGCAGGGGTATGGGAGTGTCTCGGTGTTCTGGCCACTGGTGTAGAGAAGTGCGGGCCTTTCCAGCTGCACAGTGTTTGGCTCATGCAGGCACGCGCTCCACAGCGTCTGTTGAGCATTTGTAGTGTCGCAGACGCTGGTGTTGGCTTTGGGATGTGATGGTGGTAAGCAGATCCAGTCAGCTCTCATGCAGCTTATTGTCTGCCTTGTGAAACAGACAGGAACCAAATAAATGGATAAGAGGATGGTTGAAGCTCAGATAAGGGCAGCTGAGGAAAGGCATGCCGCAGGATAGTGTCACGGAACCTGTCTAGCCTGGAGCGACCCAGGAAGGCTTCCTGGAGGAAGTGACACTAGAGTCAATGGGGCATGGGCAAAGGCCCTGAGGTGGGAGCCTGCCGGCTTGCCTGAGTATCTCGGAGGCCTGTGTGGCGGGGCTGGGGAACAAGGGAGAGTGGTCATAGGAGGGAGCAGGGCCCAGCTCACAGGTTGGTCTTCAGCCAGATGATCTCTGGCATCAGTGCCCAGGGGCTTGGGTACTTCCTGGGGCCCTGCCTGTGTTTCCTCTCCCTGTTTACCCAAGGCCTGCAGCTGGTGGGTGACGGAGCAGTGCAGGGTGGTGTGGGCTCTGAGGTCAGGATGGACATTCCAGTTTCATTGTGTAAACCATGCCAGGTGTCTGCTTTCTGGTCATTTTTTATGTGTAAAGTGGGGTTAAAATAGCACCCCCTTTCCAGGGTGGTTGTGAAGATGAAAGGAACGAGGACATAGGGGAGGGGCAGATCTCCAGGTCCCGCCCTCCCCTACTCACCCCACCAGGCCTTGGCATAGTGGGATGTGGTGGGGGGACAGTGGGGACTGCTGAGTGGGGGGTGGACGGGGCTCAGGGGCATTGGGGGGTCAAAGCAAGATGCGAGTGGGGACCCAAGAGGAGAGTTTGGTTCAAGGCAGAGGGGCCACTGGGCTGGGCCTCGGAAGATGCTGGGAGCTTGATCGTGTCCTGGGCTCCAGGGGGTGGAGGTGAGAGAGTGATGGCCAGTGGGGGTGTGGGACAGGTGGGCAGCACAGTGTCCTAGCAGAGAGGAGCCATCGGGCCCGGCAGGGCGGCAGAGGCCTGTGTTGCCGGGGAACGGCCACAGTTGTGGGAGGGAGGGAAGGATGCTGCGGGGAACCTGCAGGGCTCCCTCCTGCTCCTACAGAGAAGCGGGGCCTCCTGGTGAAGGAGCTTCAGGGCCTGACGGTGGCCCAGCGGGACCACATGCTCCGGGGGATGCCGCTGAGCCTGGCCGAGAAACGCTGCCTGCGGTCAGTGCCCCTCGGCCTCGTGCGGACCCCAGCCCCACTTCCTCGGCTGGGCGTGGTGGTTGGTGAGAAGGGCCCTGAGCCTGCGGTGGGCGGGTGGTCCCTGGGAGGGAGTGGACCAAGCCCTGACGCTGCCTCTGCCCCCAGAGAGGAGAGCCGGCCCCCGAGGGGCAAGCGGAGGGTCCGGGGGCGCCATGGGCTCCTCTCCTGCTGCAGCCGGCTGCGCGACAGCTGTATCCTGGTAGGCGCCTCTGGGCGGCTGGGGGCGGGGGCACTGAGGGGGGGCCACGTGTTCTCCCTCCGCGTGCTGCTCGTGGGGTCCTCTAGCCTTCAGCCTGGCTCTGGGCGTGATCGACCCCCCCTCCCCTAGCGGCTGCCCCTCCACTGCCCCTGCGCTCTAGGCCTGGCCCGGGGTCTGGTTGGGGGCCGGCTCCCCTCTCCAGCCTCGCCTGAGGGCTGTCCTGCTGCTGGCCCCACAGGCGTTGCACAACCTGGGGCTCACGCTGCTCTCGGGGCTGCAGGCCCTGATGCCCTGGCACTACGCCCTGAAGCGGATCGGGGGCCAGTTCGGCTCCAGCGTTCTCTCCTACTTCCTCTTCCTCAAGACCCTGCTGGCCTTCAACACGCTGCTGCTGCTGCCACTGCTGGCCTTTATCGTGGCTGTGCAGGCCGCCTTCCCGCCTGCGCCCTCGGGCTCCACGCCCGCCTTCAGGGGCCTGGAGCTTCTCACAGGCGGGGTGAGGCTTGGTGGGGGCGGGCAGGCGCCCCCTTGTCACGGCTTCCTCCAGGGATCCCCACCCCACCCCTTGCTGCGACTCCGGGAGGGGGGTGCCCTGGCAGCTCCAGGGTGGCCGCGGCCCTTTGCCCACCTCCGTGTTCTCCTCACTGCCCCTGCCCTGGCCCTTCCCCTTCCGCCTTTCCCCTCGCCCTGCCCCCTGGGTGCCCTCCATCTGCCTTCCAAGCCTGAGGGTGGGTCAGGTGCAGGGAGGGGGAGAGTCCCTGATGTGGCCGGGCGTCCTCTCTACAGGGCTGCTTCACCCACACCGTCATGTACTACGGCTACTATAGTAACGTGACGCTGAACCAGCCATGTGCCTCCCCACTGGATGGTGGCCAGTGCACGCCTGCGGCGGGCGGCCTGCCCTACAACATGCCCCTGGCCTACCTCTTCACCGTGGGGGTAGCTTTCTTTATCACCTGCATCACTCTGGTGTACAGGTAATAGCCCTCCACTCTATGACCCTGGCTCTGAGCGCCATTGATCCACCCATACATCCATCTGTCCATCCATCCATCCATCCAGCTACCCATCCATTCATCCGTCCAGCTACCTATCCATCCACCATCACTTCCTCATCCATTCATCCGTCCATCATCACTCCATCCATCCATCCATCCATCCATCCATGGATCCTGCCTTCCTTCCATTCATCCATCTACACTTTCATCCATGCACCCATCCACTCCACAAACATTTGCCGTGCTCTGCTCAGGACAGGAAGGTAAGTGAGTTTGGTGCATGTCCTTGAGAAGCTTGCTGTCTACAGGAGAAGACGGGCCAGTGAAGAGGCTGGGAAACTCTTGGTGTTATGTTGCTCCGGTGTTTTGGAGCATAGGAGAGGAAGTCAGACCAGCTCCCCAGGGCGGTGGCACTCATCCCAGAGAGGGAGGTTAAATAAGGGTGGGCTGGAGAAAGGCCGGGGAAGGTGTTTTGGTTATCGGGAGAGGCAGTGCAAAGGCCCTGAGGTGAGCCAGCACCCTCTGCAGCCACGTCTGGGTGGGAGGCAGCCAGCCATGTTGGTGGGGAGTGGAGCCTGACCCCTCTTCTAGCCACCTGTGGCTGGCGGGCACCCTGTTGGTCAGGGCTGATCTAAGAGTGGCCGGCGGTCCACACCAGGAGGCTGAGAGCTCTGGGCTAGAGGTGGGGCAGGGAGAGTGGCTGGAGGCCCATCCAGCGCCGGGAGGGCCCCCCTGAGTGGGTGGTAGGTTTTGGCTGCAGGGAGCATCCCATCTGTCTTCTCCCAGCCTCTGCGCCTTCCGCCCCATCTCACCCTCTGCCTGCCTCTGCTTCTCCCAGCATGTCCCGCTCTTTTGGGGAGAGCTACCGGGTAGGCAGCACTTCGGGGGTCCATGCCGTCACTGTTTTCTGTTCCTGGGACTATAAAGTGACTCAGAAATGGGCCAGCCGCCTCCAGCACGACAATATCCGAACCCAGCTGAAGGTGAGCTGCCCAGGGGCCCTGGGGCCGCTGTCCCCCACCCCGTATCCAGGGAACACCAGTCAGGGCCTGCTCCAGTGGGAGAGGGTTAGGGCTGCTCTTGGGCCCTCTCCCCGGAGTCCCCGTGTCCTCCAGCCCCCGCGGGCAGAGGGCTGCGGGGCGCCAGCTGGCACGTGTCCCAGTCCCCGGAATAGCCCTGGGGTACACGAGAGGACACTGCCCAAGGCCTCAGGGCTCGAGGGTGGCTGGCTGGGCCTCGCGGAAGGTTCTCTGCCTGTCTGGGGTTTCCCGCTGCGGGATTCGGGTCAGGGCAGCTCGCGGCTTTGACCCGGCTGATGGGCCCCCAGGGAGCGCCCTGGGGCTCCGGGTCAGCGAGGGTACGGCTTTCCACAGGCAGGACAGCTCAGGAGGCAGGGCTGGGGAGGGTGCGTGGGAGCGGCTGGGGCAGGCCTCAGCCTGCGGCCCCGTCCTGCGGTCTCCTGGTGCCTGGAGGGGCCCCAGAGCAGGGGGAGCGACGGGCCGTGGCCCCAGGGGTGGGCGGGAGGCGACCCCTGGTGCTCCCCGAGCCTCCCTGTGTGTCTGCTCCACGTGTCTCCTGGGGTGTGGCGCGTGTGTCTGCGTGTCTCCGTGGGTCTGTGCCACGGGTGACAGGCCCGCTGCCGCCCCCAGGAGCTTCTGGCCGAGGGGCAGCTGTGGCAGCGCCCCCGGAGGGCGTGCGGACGGCTGCAACAGGGGGCCGTGCTGGGGCTCGTTTGGCTGCTGTGTTTGGGGACCACGCTGGTGTGCGCCCTGGCCGTCTACACCTTCTCAGAGCTCGTGATCCAGGTGCGGGGAGGGCATGGGGGGTCCCCGCGGAGGCTCCGGCCGTGGGGTCAAATGCCTGCTTCGTTAGACTGGGCCCCCTGGGGCCCCGCTGCCTCCGCCCGGGCCCTCCCTGGAGGCCACTTCCCTCACGAGCCTTGTTCTCATTCTTGTTCTGTCTCAACACTCTCCCTATTTTTCTGTCCTTTTGTTTTCTCATCTTCTTTTGGTTTCTCTTTTCTTCCGCCACACCTGTGTTCCATCCTCCGTCCTCCCCCTCCCACGCCCCTTCCTGTGCGGTTTGAACACTGGGCCTAGGGCGGAGGGTGGCGTGCCTGCCACTTCCACCCCCTCCTTCCGCCCCGGGAACCCCTCCTCCGTCTCGGGCCCATCAGTGGACCTGCCTCTGTCCTTGGGGCGCTGACCTCTGGCCCTCCCCCTGCCATAGCAGAGCCGCGTGTCTGCTGAGCGGGACTGGGCGCTGCTGGCCTTGCCCCTGGTGGTCTGCCTTCTCAACTTGGGGGCCCCCTACCTGTTCCGCGTCCTGGCCGTCCTGGAGCGGCACGACTCCCCGGTGCTAGAGGTGTACGTGGCCATCTGCAGGTGCGTGGTCGGATGGGACCGCCAGGTGGGGCTTTCTGGGGCGGGACCTCTGTCTCCCAGGCACCCCTCCCTCAGCCTGTGCACGCCCTCCCCCCTCTTTGCACAGGAACCTCATCCTCAAGGTGGTCATCCTGGGGATTCTTTGCTACCACTGGCTGGGCCGCAGGGTGGGCACCCTGAAGGACCAGGTGAGGGCGGGCTGGGCGGTGCTGGCAGAGGCGTGGGGCTCTCCGGCCCCTCAAGAGGGTCTGCCCTGGTCCCAGGTTGGGGGTGGACGTGGTGGCCCCTCACAGCAGCCAGCCCTCACCTCATCTTACCTGGCCCGGTCTACAAGCGTATTGGAGGCCCCGAGGTGGGCATGGGGAGCAGGGGTGGGGGGCACCAGGGCACTGGGGGCTGAGGCCGCGTCCGTTTCAGTGTTGGGAGGACTTTGTGGGCCAGGAGCTGTACCGGCTCATGGTGATGGACTTCATCTTCACGCTGCTGGACACGCTTCTGGGGGAGCTGGTGTGGAGGTGAGGCCCCAGGGGCGGGTCCCTGCGCTCACCTCCTGGGCACCTGGGCTCCCCCTGTGGAAGGGCTCCTGGCATCCTCACCTGTGTGGTGGAGGTGAGGGTCACTCAGGCGGTTCTCAGGCCTCTGAAAATCAGGACCTGACCCCAGATTGGGGCCATAAATCTCTACCCGTGACGGCTCTTCTGTAAAATATCGATAAACTGAGAAAAACATTTAGGAGACAGGATGTAACCTATTTTGAGGTTGGAAAGGAAAACAGGTTTCAAAATGATGCATATGGTATAATCTGTCTCATACAAAGGAAAAAGGGGTGGGGAGGAAGAACAGAAAGTAGAGGAATGTTTTCAGATGTCCTGGCTATGAGTGCTAGCATTGTAGGTGTCGTTTCCTTCTTTTTGTGTTTTCTTTGAGAACATATGAATTTAATAATAATAAGATTTTAAAAAAGCCGTAAAACAGGGACTTCCCTGGTGGCGCAGTGGTTAAGAATCCGCCTGCCAATGCAGGGGACATGGGATCGAGCCCTGGTCCAGGAAGATCCCACATGCCACGGAGCAACTAAGCCCGTGCATCACAACTACTGAGCCCGTGCTCTAGAGCCCACGAGCCACAACTACTGAGCCTGTGCTCTAGAGCCCACGAGCCACAACTACTGAGTCCACGTGCCAGAACTACTGAGCCTGCGCTCTAGAGCCCGTGCTCTGCAACAAGAGAAGCCACCGCAATGAGAAGCCTGTGCACTGCAATGAAGAGTAGCCCCTGCTCGCCACAACTAGAGAAAAGTCCGCGTGCAGCAACGAAGACACAACGCAGCCAAAAAAAAAAAAAAAAAAAAAAGGCAGTAAAACATTTGATGCTGACGTGCACATTTATACCTGGGTGTATCCATACATGCTTAGAAAAAGGACGGAGATGAAGCTGGCTGCAGTGTGGACCCTTCAGGGTGGGACCCCAGGCCGCCGTCTCCCCTCTGCATCACTGGGCACCCTGGTGGGGCGGGCAGGGTCTTCAGCTTGGCGTGCGGGTCGGGGTGGGGACGAGGGTCTGTCTTGGGGATTGGCCCTCCTGCGTGACCCCAGTGGTTCCTCTGCCCAGGCTCATCTCTGAGAAGAGGTCTCAGAGGAAGGGGAAGCCCGAGTTCGACATTGCGGGGAATGTTCTGGAGCTGATTTACGGGCAGACCCTGACCTGGTGAGCATCTCCCACTTGTGTCCCAGTGCCTGGCCCTTGGGGAGGCTGACTGCTTCCCCCTGGGCCACAGCAAGACCCAGCCCTGGGAATCTGGAGGGACCTGACCCTCACTTCCCCGGGGACCCAGCCTCTGGATGCAGCCCTCTCCTCTCCTCGCTCTCCTCAGGCTGGGGGTCCTCTTCTCCCCGCTCCTCCCCGCCATGCAGATCATCAAGCTGCTGTTCCTCTTCTACGTCAAGAAGGTAGAGGTGCCGCTGGGTCCCTGGGAGGGCGGCGGGGCCTGGGGAGATCGTGCAGCCAGGGTGGCCGCTGGGCCGGCAGATGCGGAGCCCTGAGCCAAGTGGTGTGGGGCTGGCAGCCCAGGGCCACCCTCTGGGGTCAGTCCCACGGGCCACAGCTGACCCCCGTCCCGCCCCTGCATCACTGCCTTTGTCAGGGTCCGTGGTCACTGCCAGGTGCCCGTGCGCACGGGCCAGGGCTTAGGGCCGGGGGGCTGGGAGTGCTCAGGGCCAGGTCCTTCTCCCTGGTCCTGTGCTTCCTCCTCTGTACAACGTGATGCTGCTCTGGGGGTGCTGCCGGAGATGACGTTTATAAAGCGTCGGGCACGGTGGAGACCTTCAGTCAGTGGAGGTGGCTTTTAGTATCAACCCTTTCACATGCAGGTGACCTGGCCAGCCTGCCCCCCGTGAGCCTCAGTCTCCCCTCCGTAGACCGGGAGGTAGCCCCGCTGGCCCTTTCCAGCCTGTGGGCTGAGATTCTGAGTGTCTGCTTCTCTGCGGGGCTGTCCTGGGGGATCGGCTCGGGCTCCCCCTGCAAGCAGAACACCCCCAGCCCACTGCCGGCCTTGCCCCCTTCCCTCTTGGAGGCCCCACCAGGCCTGGGGGAGGGTGGGTGGCAGGGTGGTGGCAGAGCGCAACCTTTGTCCCCAGACCAGCCTGATGGCCAACTGCCAGGCGCCCCGCAGGCCCTGGAAGGCCTCCCATATGAGCACCGTCTTCATCTCGCTGCTCTGCTTCCCCTCCTTTCTGGGCGCTGCCGTCTTCCTCTGCTACGCCATCTGGCAGTGAGTGGGCCCTCGGCCTCTGGGGGCGCGGGATGGGGAGCTGCCCCCTGGGGCCGCTGTGGCTGGTGGCCGCGGTTTGGGTGGTGTGGAGGTGGCCTTTGTCCGGGCTGAGGGGTCAAGCCGCCCGCCCTCTTCCCCCAGGGTGAAGCCCTCGAGCATCTGCGGCCCCTTCCGGACCCTGGACACCATGTATGAGGCAGGCAAGGTGTGGGTGCGCCAGCTGGAGGAGGCGGGCCCCGGGGTTTCCTGGCTGCCCTGGATCCACCGGTACCTGGTGGAAAGTGCCTTCCCCATCTACTTGGCGTCGGCTCTGCTGCTGTGAGTGCGGGGCAGGCCCGGGTGGGGGCCCTGGTCTCCTTCCCCCGGGGCTCCTGCGCGGGGGGCCCAGCCTGAGCGGCCATCTCCCGCAGGGCCGTGATCTACCTCAACATCCAGGTGGTGAAGGGCCAGCGGAAAGTCATCTGCCTCCTCAAGGAGCAGCTAAGCAACGTGAGTGCCCCTTGGGCTCCCACCTCGGGGGTGCCTGCTGGCTCACACCCGCGGCCCCTCCACACACCCCACGCCCCCCCGCCCCGCATCCCCACTAGAGGCTGCCCAGCCTTGCCCGCAGGCTGTCCCTCCCTCCTTGCGCAGTTACTGGGCCTCCCATCACCTTGAAAACAAGTCACTGCCCCGCAGGTCAGAGTCACTTGGGCTGGCATTTCCCCAGACAGGAATGGCCTTTCACCTGGTCCTGTCCTCCCGGGGTCTGGGCTGGCTGCTCAGGGGCACCTGTCAGTGACAGCAGGTCTCCCCTGAACACTTGGTGGGCCCTGACCTCATCCCCAGGGCCCCAACCTTGCCCCCAGGGCCCTGACATCACTCTCCCCACTGCTGTTTCTTCTTTTTTCCTTTTCCTTCCCAGTTTCTCACTTGTATACTTAATGCTTGAGCCCACCTTGGGGCCAGCTGGTGCCTGTGTCCCCTAGGTGGTCACCTCAGGGCTGGTGGCCACCAGCCACTCTCCGTTAGAAATGACTTGGGGGTCAGCTGCTGGGTGTCAGCCGAGGCAGGACAGGGCTGGGGTGCAGCTCGCCTGTGACTCTGCTGCTAGCTAATTGGTGCAAGGACTCTGGGTCAGGTCTTCTTGGGTGGAAGGATGCCCTGGGGACAGCTCCCACTTTTTATAGGTTTATAAGTAAGGCAGTACAAGGTAACCCCTCTCCTCCCCTTTCACAAACCGAGGGCAGGGCTCAGGCTGGGCATTTTGGCTGAGGTACAGCTATTGGAAGTGGGCTTTTCCCAACCGGCTCCTGCCCTACCTTGTAGAGTTTTGGGGCCTGCGGTGTCCCGTGGTGGTGGGACGCACAGCAGCGTCGGGAGGGGAATCCCAGCTCCGCCCGCCGTTCCTCTAGGAGCTGAAGGACGGTTCCCCAGGCAGCCCTTGCTGCAGGCTGTGTCCTCCCAAGGCCGAGGCTGGCCCTGGTTCTGAGTCTTTGGGGCCACACTTCTGATCTCAGCCTGCGCTCGGAACATCTTTTCCCTGGCCTGGGCTTGTGGCTTACTCAGGTGCACAGCCCTCTGTACCCACCAACTCGATGGAGAGAAAACAGGGAGGTCTCTTAAGGAGGTCCCACCTCGTAGTGTCTCAGCGCCTTCGTGGGTGAGCCAGGGTCCCCAGCGCCCAGAACGCATCCTGACCAAATTGCTGTTTTCCCTTTGTGAAGACTCCCTGCGAGGAATCCAGTCTGACCCCGGGGTTCGATGGGCCCTGAAATCCGCCTGATGTTTACTGGGTCCCAGACTTAAAGCTTTATGTGCGTTTTCACAGTCACTTGTCGAAAGAGCCCTGGGTTGGCCAATACCTGCCCCAAAGACGTCTTTGTCCTAATCCCAGAAGCTGTGAATATGCCACGGTTACGTGGCATTGGGGTTGTGGGATTAGGTTCGCAGATGGAATTACAGTTGCTAATCAGCTGACCTGGAGGTGGGAGATTATCCTGGATTATTCGGGTGGGCATGATGTAATCGTAAGGTCCTTAAGAAAGGAAGTGGGTGAGTCATTGTCAGAGAAAGAGGTGTGAGAAAGACTGGACTGGCCATTGCTGGCTCTGAAGGAGGCCATGAGCCCAGGGATGTGGGCAGACTCAGAAGCTGGAACAGGCAAGGATAGATTCTCCCCAGAGGCTCCAGAAGGAACCAGCCCTGCTGACTCTTTGATTTTAGCCCACTGAGACCCATTTTGGACTTCAGACCTCCAGAACTGATGTTGCATTTGTGTTGTTTTAAACCGCTAAGTTTCCATAATTGATTAGGTCAACAATAGAAAACTAATAAAAGCCCCATGACACAGACATTTGTATCCCTCTTTTACAGATGGTGACCGAGGTCAGAGGGGAGGTAATTTGCCCAAGACAGACTAAGTGTCAGGGCCGGTTGTACATTGAGTCAGGCTGGGTAGGCAGCCCTCACTGTGCAACTGATCACATTTCCCTTTTCACCTTGGCCACTAGGAAGCTTAGATGCATATGTGTGTGTGTGTGTGCCCACTACTTGGCTCTTGGTATTTCCTTGTCCTTGTTTGGTGCCTCTGTCCCCCTTCTTTAAACTTTTTGTGCTTGTGATGTCAGACACTCTTTGTGAGCTACCCCAAGTGCAGTCTGGAACAGGGCACTTCTGGACGGACACGCGATGGATGTTTTCTCAGCCTTTGTGTTCTGGCATTTCTAGGAGGGGGAAGACAAAATCTTCTTAATCAACAAGCTTCAGCGTATCTATGAGAGGAAGGAGAGGAGCAGGTGAGGGGCCCTGGAGGGGAGTGTGTGGGGGAGAAGGAACAGGTGCTGCACCAGGAGGCCTCTTCCCGCCGGCGGTGGGGAGGGAAGTGGCTGCCGGCGGCCCGGGGTGGCCTGCAGCCCCTTGGGACTCCCCTACCCTCTTTCCCCACCTTTCCTCCTCAGGTGTGTGGGGTATTTGGGGGAGGAAGAAAACTTAAGTTTGCCGAGAAAGGAAAAAAAAGAAATGAAGGAACTGTGTGCAGGGGGCAAGGTGGAGCTGGGGGTCTCTCATGCCCTTTCCCTCCTCTCTGCCACCCCCGTCTTTCTTTTTTTAAATATTTATTTATTTTTTGGCTGCGTCGGGTCTTAGTTGTGGCACGCGGGATCTTCGTTGAGGCATGTGGGCTCTTTTGTTGTGGAGCGTGGGTTCCAGAGTGCGTGGGCTCTGTAGTTGTGGCACGCGGGCTCTAGTTGAGGCACGCGAGCTCAGTAGTTGTGGCGCGTGGGCTTAGTTGCTGCACGGCACGTGGGATCTTAGTTCCCCATCCAGGGATCGAACCCGCATCCCCTGCACTGGAAGGCGGATTCTTTACCACTGGACCACCAGGGAAGTCCCTCTGCCACCCGCGTCCTGATGGGTCGGGGGTCAGCCTGGCTGGCCTTCTCAGACCCCTGCCCCCATTCTCCCCGTGAGGTGAACACCCCCCCTGCCCCCCGCCCCCACCCCACCGAGTGCTGCTGCCTCAGCCCCGGCTGCCCTGGCGCAGGGCTGGGGCTGCTCCTGTGGCCGCACATCTCACCCTTCAACTGTTACCTGCGGCTGAGCCCAGGGAAGGGGAGATGAACTCAGACATCGTCCTGCTGCCTGGACAGACAGGCCACCCACGGGAATGCACACACACCCCTCCTCGACCCCTGCCCGGCCAGGTGGGCCAGCTGAGGTCTGCAGGTCGAGGCCCCTGGGGCTCCCCCGCCCCGACCCCAGGCAGCAGGAGCCCCCAGAATGAGCCATCTAACAAGATCCCCTGCCCACCCCACTCCCTCCCTTGCCGAGGCCTACCGGTGGTGAGTCTCGGCCTCGTCCGGCTCCTTCCACTTCTGTCCAGAGCCTTTCAGCCCTGGGAGGCCTGGAAACAGCTCCTGAGGAAGGCTGCTGGGTATCCTGTGGCCTCGGCTGGCCAGAGGGATGACCGTGGGGCTTCTCAGCCTCCCGAGCGAGGCCCCTTGCCGACTCCGCTTTCTGGCAGGGTTGGTAGAACCGAGGAGGCCGTGATGCCCCCGGCCGTATTCACAGACGACTGGGATGCCCAGTAGGACAGCGCTGGGCCTGGCAGCCCGGGAACCCTGTCACCCTGTCACCCTCGGTTCCCATGGACCTGCAGGCACAGATGCCGCCTGGAGATGGCCCGCTGGGACACGGGGAAGGTGACGGGAGTCTGCAGCCCGTCTGAGGCTGGAGCACCCCCGGTGGACCCTGCCCAGGACTCTATTTATCCTGATTAAACACATTTTGCGAAGTGGGCTTGTCTTGTGGGAGTCCATGCTTATGTTCAGGCCTGCCCAGGTGCCCAGGGCTGTAGGTACAGCCCGTGGACGACCTCCAGGCCGAGGTCATGGGAACTTCGGCCTCGTGCGTGTGCCGCCCCTTCAGTTTCTCCCTCTGGTTCTTCAAGGCTGCTCTCCTTGCCAGGCCAGGGCCCTGCGGCCTACCAGATGCCCGAGGGGTCTCCCCTGGTGCCGGGCTCCCCATGAAGCAGACTCTGTGCGGCTTCAGTGTTGAGCGCAGGGCGCCCTCTTCTGGCCCCGCCCCCGATGGCAGGGATGGACCACGCTGCAGCTTCAGGCGCTGCCCTGCCAGCCTGTGCTGTGCGGGACAAGAACGGGGGTGTGTGGAGGGTGACGAAGTGATGCTCTAGTGGTTCCTGGGGTGGGGGTGGAGGGAAAATATAGGGCGGGACCGGGGTGGGTCATTTGCTAGTAAGCCGTGGGGAGAGGAGCCTGCAGGCCGAAGGGCAGCCAGCGCCCAGGCCTGTGGCAGGAGCGGGGTCTGGCTGCCGTGACTGGTGGGGGGTGACCCCGGGTCCTGCCCGGCTGTGCTTGAGGAGCCTGTGGGATGCCGTGGACCAGAGGGTGCGGGGAGGAGGGGACGGAGCTGTCACAGCCCCAGCGCCCGCTGTCCACAGGAGCTGGGGCAGCGGCCGCCGTGGGAAAGGATGGGAGAGCGGCGATGGGCCCACGTTCCTCATCCCAGCGGGGAACCTGGGAGAGCAAACCTGGCCTGGGGGGGCCAGGCCAGCCCCGCAGTGAAGATGCCACTGCCATTAGCAGTGCTCCCAGCTGGGCCCACGCTAACCCCGAATGGTCCCTCTTCTGAGGATGGTCCCACGCAGGGTGCTCCTGCATTTGGCAGACGTCCAGGGGCAGACTGTCACCTGACTTTCTCGGGCACCCGACAGATCAGGCAGGATTCCTGGGCCTGTTGTGGCTGGTCCCAGCCAGGAGGTGCTTAAGGACCTCTACGAGTAGCTGGCTTGGGCTGTGTCTCCGGGCATGAGTGCCGCTGGGTGAGGTCGGGTGAGGACACTCGCCTGGGCTCTAGGGGCCAGCACCCCCGCAGATGTCTGCCTCTGTGTGAAGAGGATGCACTTTTGGATGGATGGACATAAACCGGCTACATCCAGTCTGAGCTGGCACTGCCACCAGCTATGACTGGGCCCACTTCGCCTGCCTTGCAACAACTATGAGGTCAGTCAGGACGAGCTGCTGACGACAAATAGGTGAAAGGCCCGCGGGTATTTCTGCAGAAGCCACGTGTGATGGTCATTTGGTGGCCCCGGCTATCGACTCAAGCGCCACCTGAGGTGTTGCTGTGAAGGCATCTTGTAGGTGCTCGGCACCCAGTCAGCTGGCTTTAAGGGTTTTATCCCCAGTGACGTGTGTGGGCCTCATCCAAGCAGTCGGAAGTCCTCAAGAGCAAGGCTGAGGTTTTCCGGAGAAGAAATTCTGCCCAGGGCTGCGGCACCACCCTGCCTGGCCCTGTACAAATTCCAGGCTCGCCAGCCCTGCTACTGCTGCAGCCAGGTCTCTTTACAGGCACACCTGTCGCCCATCAAAGCTGTTTCTGATACACACGTGGCCTCAAGGTCCTCCAGCTGGAATATTCCGTGGTGGATCCTGTGTGGGGCTGACCCAGCGAGCGATGGCTGTGGAGTCAGATGGGCCTGGATTTGACCCTCATCAGCTCATGGCCTCGGGCACATTCTGTAACCTCTCCCAGTCTCAGTCCTCACCTCATGGGGCTGTTGAAACAACATACAGTTCTACACAGTGCTTAGCACCCTGCCTGGCACATAGCAGTTTTGCTAAAAAAAAAAAAAAAAAAAAAAAGCAAAAAGCTAGCTATGACTGCCAAATGAGACGCACTGAACTCTTGGAAATGGCTATTCCAGTGGGTAGGCGGCCGACAGTCTCAGCCTGACAGGCTCCCTCTGACACCGCCTCTGCCCTGGCTGCTCAGTGGAACCAACTGGGGAGATGTAAAAACTCTTGAGATGTGCCCTGGCACTGGGATTTATAAAACTTTCTGGATAATTCTAACACGCAGCCAGGGTGGAGAACCAGCGAAATGTCACTTAAGCCTGAGGCTTCTGCGCACTTAGGGAGCATTTGGAAATGTGCTTCTGGTTTTCACGATGACTGGGGATGCAGGCTCCGGGGCCAGGCCTGCCACACGGTCTGCCATTCAGGGGACGGTCCCACACAAGCTAAGCTGTGAAAACTGATGTGTAAAGCTAGTAAGTTAACTACATGTTTCCACCACGACTCTTACATGGTTTCTCCTTGATCCACCCCATATGTTCTATTCCTGAAAAGAATCTTCTCGAAATGCCTTCCTGAGTGAACGCGTGCTCAGCAACTCAGCTCCTCGGATCTTGTCGTTTATGCAGTTAGAATCAGTGCTGGCCAAGATGGCTCTCTCCTGGCCTCTCCTCTCCATTCAACAGTCCCTTCTCACATCAAGCTTCTACCCACTGAGCACCCTGCCTTCTTTCTTTGCCTTCTCCCACGGTATCGCCACCATGATTTTTTTAAAAAGTGCAGCTCTGAGCCTTGATTTTTCTCTTGATCCCAGACACCGAGCCTCCTTTTCACCTGTGGGTACCAGGAGCCACCTCCACTCCAGGCCATGAGGCCGTCGGTTGGCTTACCCTGTGTTCCCCACCTGTTCCCTACTTCCCCTGGGCCTGGGAGGAAAGTGCCACCTCCTCCATGAAGCCCGCCTCAACCTGGAGGCACTGGGCTTGTTCTCCTAGGAGCAGGCATGGGGCCGGCTCGCTCCCTGTAGCGATGCTGGACTCACGGGCACTGAACGAACACTTGCAGAAGGGCTGCTCACAGCTCCGGCAGGGTCGGTGCCTCCAGGTGCGTACAAGGGTAGGGTGTCAAGTACATTCCACTGTCCACATTCTGAGTTCCATGAGTTTCGTTCTAGCCTTTCGCTTCTCCTCCGGATGACGGCTCTTCTGCGCTTTCCTCCTCCGCTTTCTAAAGAGGCCAGTCAGAGCCGGGAGCTCGCTGTCTCGCCTGCAGGGGCCAACCCGGGTCCTATCTTCTCGATAAAACGTGGCCGAGGCACCTAAGAGTGGAGAGAAAAAGACACTCACTCTGCTGGTCTCTGAGCGGGGGTCACAAAGGACATTCTGGCTGGTTTTCAAGAGGCTGTCTTTACAATCCTGACGTGACAGGAGCACTGGTGCTGAACTTACTTAAGGTCATGGCAGGCGACCCAGGGGTGGACCTGAGAGCCAGACCCGAGTGTTCTGACTGCCGCCTGAACCCCGTGGGGAGAAGGCTGCTGCTGCTTTGCCCAGTGCCGTCACTTCAACTGTGCTTGTACAAGACGCTCTGTAAAGTTAGCTAAGGCTACTTTACCGAAACGAATGTCTAGGAAAAACAAAAGACCTTTTTTTTTAAAAAAAAAATTTTTATTTATTTATTTTTGTCTGCGTTGGGTCTTTTTTGCTGCACGCAGGCTTTCTCTAGTTGCAGTGAGCGGGGGCTACTCTTCGTTGTGGTGAGCGGGCTTCTCATTGTTGTGGCTTCTCTTGTACGGGCTCTAGGTGCGCGGGCTTCAGTAGTTGTGGCGCACGGGCTTAGCTGCTCCGTGGCATGTGGGACCTTCCCGGACCAAGGCTCGAACCCGTGTCCCCTGCACTGGCGGGAGGATTCTTAACCACCGTGTCACCATGGAAGCCCCAAAAGACCTTCACTACTCTCCTCTCTCCGAATATTTCTTATGCCCAAACTGGGTCATGGGTGAGAGCGAGCAATGGTCCTCGGCTGGGGCCACGTCCCACGGCTGCCCCAGATGACACCGGTTCCCACACGGAGCGGGTGGGTCCAGGCTCTACTGCACCTCTCGAAGACTAGTAATAAGATTTCAGTGTGGACTGCAAAACCACAAAACAAATGATAAGATCACAAGTCAAGCAACCAAAACTTGGAGGGTATCTGATTATACACGTGAACTCTGAGGACGGCATAAGACGACACAGGGAATTTCTTACACACAGTAGGACAACTCTCTCTCCCAACACATACAAAGTGAATTTGGATGACATCCGCCTCTGAAAAATAAAAAACACATTTATTTGAACAGCCAAGAAAAAAAATTGCAATTTATTAAGATTCAACAAAGCGTTGTACTTTTGAAAGCAACTTTCGGTGCATTTTCTTCAACAATCACATTCTATGAGGAAAAACATTAAAAGCCACAAACTTGTCTTTTAATCTCAGAGTTACAGACATCTTTAATTCAAAATAAAAGGTCCAAAGAAAAAAACCAAACCCACCCCAACAAAAAACAAAAACAGAGAGAATCTTTACTTCCATCCTCAATTTAAAAATATCAGTCTTCTACAACTCGATGCTAAATGCAGCATGGGAAGCTGTATGTCTGGGTGCACACGGGCACGCGCGCACGTATATTTGGTGTACATAACGCAGGGACGTGTACATCAAATATACAGAACGCATGTAATGGCAATGAGATGCACTTACTCTGAGGAAGGTCTGTTTAGCTAAATACACTACTGAACTTGAGAAAAAAGTCTTGAACCAGTTTGTGCATAGTTCATGATCCTCTATAAAACCAGCTTTTGTTGATCTGCAATTTTGCAGGAACTTTTTTTTTCTTTTCTTTTTTTTTGTTTTTTTTTTTGTTTGTTTTGTTTTGATAAAACCATTAAAAAGCTAATTAAAAAAAATGTAATGCACAAGTTTCCTGATCAAGCAGGCAGGGAGCACATGTTCATATATTTTTTTAAACATACTCAAGGGTATGTTACTCCATTGTCTTTCTTTCTTGCAAAACAATCAAAACATTGATCATTTTTAAAACATAAAGCAATTTTTAATATATAAAGCACTCTTCGAACATCTATTTCCTTTGAGTCCATTATTTGGTACATACGTAACTGCTACACGTTAGAGATTAGGTATCTTTCTTCTTTGTGTTTTTTTTTTCCTCTTTTTTCTTTTTTTTCTTTATTTTTTGTTTGTTTTTTAATAACATCTTCAGTGCTAGGAGTTGGGTTACAAAATACATGAAATGGTGTGGAGCTGCCCCTCGGGAACCCTGGCTTTCCTGAGAGCGCATCCGCGTGTGCAAGACAGTGACCACAACTCGTCACCTGGACGAAGGGGACAGTCGACAGAGTCCACGACGGTGGCCGGAGGGGAAAACAACACTGTTCAATCCCAGAGCTCTGAAGTAGCGGATCTGCATTCTGAAAATAGGTTTCTTTACGACGGAAGTCTTTTTTTTTTTTCTTTTCTTTTTTTAAATTCCTTTTTAAAATTTTTTTATTTTAAAGTCTGAAGGAGAAAAAAAGGTCTGTAAACAGGTGGGAGCCCGCGCCTCGGGCTCCTCCGAAAGCAGTCACAACCCACGTCCAAGTGCTTGTCTCCGTTCCTCCCGCGGAACCATCCACCTCTACAAGTATCTATGGCCACAGTTCAACGAGAGTTGTTTTCTCTTTAACTTTATATTCCAAATGGAAAAATGGTGCAATACTCTGGTAATAATTTTCTTGCATTAGTCCACGATAAAAAGCTGCTAAAGGTAGGTATACATATTATTTCTCCAGAGATATACACTGTAATTTTTAAACGCAATAACAGAGTCCTTGAGTAAACATTTACACATGAATTGTCACCGGCCCTGTCCTATGAATTCTCTTTAATGTATAGGATTAGCTAAAGGAAGGGCAGGGACACTCAGTGCAAAGTTAGAAGCTAATAATAACAAACGTTTGACCAATGCGCCAAAAAAAAAAAAAAGCACATACTGAATAAAAGGGAAAACCCACAGTTAAATCCCTCACACACTTAACACACACAGAAAGTGCGCACGCACACGCACGCACACACACACGTGCTTCTGTTTCAACACACACACACACATAGGCTGTGAACTTAGAAATTTTTCCTAGAGCCTGTTTCTGCGTACTGATGCCAACCTGGAAGTGTAGAATTAGACTTAGAAAGTGTTCACATTTCATTATTGGCCTGCTGGATTCAAGTATTTGCATGTTTGATATGTCTATTTTTTTTAACTTTTAAAAAATATTTTTTGGGATTAAAAAAAATGACATGAAAAAGTAATGAAACAAGGGTAATGTGCATAGGCGGCTCCGTGGGGACAGAGCGCGGAGCGCGGAGCGCGCCTTCCGCTCGGCTCGCTGGCCTGCGCCGCCAGGACCGCGTCCCAGTGATGGACGCCAGCTGCCCCTGATTGCGGGGTCCGCCTCTGGTAATGTGCATAATCGTCACAGGCTCGTTTTAAATAGGCTTTCTCGTCTCCCTCCCTCCCCGCCCCACCCCCTTGATAAAATAACCCTTTCCAGCCCACAATCTGAAAAGTGCCCTTCATGATAGAACTATTCTAAGCAGCTTTTATACTTAAAAAATCAAAATGACAACACACCATACAAACATAAGACGACACAAAATAAAAAGCTGTGAGAAGCATCCTGTCATTACACATGACACTGACCCAGCGCAGCCCGCACTGTCTTGGGAACAGTTCGCAAGGACTGCGGCCAAGGTTCGTCTTCAGTACTGGACAGAGGTACTTGAAAGGGCTGCCGGGCTGCTCGGGTCAAGCGGGGTCCTCAGCGACGCCCGGACTGGAAAGGGTCAGCGTTTCTTCCTAGTGCTGATGACTGCGGTGCCCACGCAGCCTCTCCGGGCTAGATGGACTCCCCACTGAGAAGGTCGCCAGGAAGCAGAGTGTTCAGCGGGGTGGGGCTTCCGATGACCCTGCCATCGTCGCTACTGGGGGGGCCCCACAGGCTGCTGGAGTACTGGGGGACCCCGCCCCACAGCAGGTCGCTGCTCCCTTTGCCTGCCAGGCACGGGGCGTTCCAGTGGCCAGTGTCGCTGCGCACCAGGCCGTGGGAGCTGCCCGAGGCGCCCAGCCGCGTCTGGCTGGTCCCAGCGCTGGGCTGCCAGCTGGAGGTGGGCGGCAGTGCTTGGCCTTGGGCTAAGAAACGGTTCACTTCTTCTTCGCCAGCAAACTCGGCCAAGATGGTAGTGTTTCCCAGAACACACCTAAAAGAGCAGGACAGCAACGAAAATAAGAGCTGGTTTTTTGAAAAGATACACAGAATTGACAAACCTTTAGCTAGACTAACCAAGAAAAAAAGAAGACACAAATAAAATCAGAAATGAAAGGGAGACATTACAACTGATAGCACAGAAATACACAGGATGTGCCAACAAACTGGATAATCTAGAAGAAATGTTCAAATTTCTAGAAACATACGATTTACCAAAATTGAATCATCAATAGAAAATCTGAATGGACCAATAATGAGAAAGGAGGTTGAATCAATAATCAGCTGATTACTCCCAATACAGAAACGCCCAGGACCACAGATGGTTTCAATGATGAATTCTATCAAACACTTAAAGGGGAATTAACATCAAATCTTCTCAAACTTTTCCAAAAAACTCAAGAGGAGGGAACACTCCCAAACTCATTTTATAAGGCCAATATTATCCTGACACTAAAGCCAGATAAGGACACTACAAACAAACAAACAAACAAAACAAAAAACAAGAAACAAAACCCCAAAACACACACACAAAAAAAACAAACAAAAAACCCACAGACCAATATAAATGAATATAGATGTAAAAATTCTCAAAAAAGTAAAGATTCTCAACAAAGTACACGCCGGTTAAGTGGGACTTATCTCTGGGATTCAGGCAGGGGTGATGGTTCAACATATGTAAACCAAACCAATAAATGGGATACACCACATTAACAGAATGGAAGATCAAAATCATGTGATCATCTTAACGGGAGTAGAAATAGCATTTGACAAAATACCATGTCCTTTCAAAAAAAAACAAAACAAAAAAAACCCACCATGTCCTTTCATGATGAAGACTCCTCAACAAATAGGGTACAGAAAGAACAGGCCTCAACATAATAAAAACCATACATATACACAAAGCTAACATCATTTTCAATGGTAAGAGGTTGAAAGCTTTTCTTCTAAGGTCAGGAGCGAGACAAGGGTGCTCACTCTCACCTCTTTTATTTGATATAGTATTGGAAGTCTTAGCCAGAGCAATCAGGCAAGATAAAGAAACAAAAAGTATCCAAGCTGGAAGGGAAGAAGTAAAATTTATTTGCAGATGACATCATCTTACATAGAGATAACCCTAAAGACTCCCATCAAACATCTGTTGGAAGTAATCAAAGAATTCAGTAAAATTGCAGAATATAAAATCAACACCCAGAGAGCAGTTGCATTTCTTTCTATACACTAACAATGAAATATCTGAAAAAGAAATAAAGAAAAAATCCAATTCACAATAGCATCAAAAACAATAAAATACTTAGGAATAAATTTAACCAAGGAAGTGAAAGATCTACACCACGGAAACTACCAGACTTTGATGAAAGAAATTGAAGAAGATACAAAAGGAAAGCCATCCTGTATTCATGGATTGAAAGAATTAAAAATACTTTAAAAATATCCATATAACCTAAAGCCATCTATAGATTCAATGCAATCCCTATCATATTCCAATGGCATTCTTCATAGAAATGTATAAACAATCCTAAAATGTGTATGGAACCACAAAAGACCCCAAATAGCCAAAGCAATCCTGAGAAAGAACAAAGCTGGACGCATCAAACTTCCTGATTTCAAACAACACTACACAGCTACAGCAATCAAAACAGTATGGTACTGGCATAAAAACAGATACATAGACCAATGGAACAGAATAGAGAGTCCAGAAATAGATCCCCACATATACAGTCAACTAATATTTGACAAGGGCACCAAGGATACTCAATGGGGAAAGGACAGTCCCTTCGATAAATGGTGCTGGGAAAACTGGACGACCACATGCAAAAAAATGAAACTGGACCCCTACCGTACATCACTCACAAAAATTAACTTGAAATGGACTAAAGACTAAACATAAGACCTGAAACCATAAAACTCCTAGAAGCAAACATAGGGAAAAAACTCCTTGACACTGGTCTTTGCAACAAAATTTTGGATATGACGGCAAAAGCACAAGGAACAAAAGAAAAAAATCAACAAGTGGGACTACATCAAACTAAAAAGCTTCTGCACAGCAAAGGAAACCATCAACAAAACGAAAACACAACCTATAAAATGGGAAAAGTATTTGCAAACCATCTATCTGATATAGAGAATATCCTGTAACTCAAATATATAGAGAACTCATATAACTCAATAACAAAAAAACCCCAAACAATCTGACTAAAAAATGGGCAAAGGAACTGAATAGACATCTTCCCAAAGAAGACATAGAAATGGCCAACAGACACATGGAAAGATGCTCAGCATCACTAATTATCAGGGAAATGCAAGTCAAAACCACAATGAGGCATCACCTCACACTAGTTAGACCGGCTATCATTAAGAAGACAAGAAATAACAAGTGTTGGTGAGGATCTGGAGAAAAGGAAATCCTCCTACACTGCTGGTGGGAACGTAAATTGGTTAGCCACTGTGGAAAAAGTATACAGGTTCCTCAAAAAATTCAGACTAGAACAACCATACGATCCAGCAAGCCCACTTCTGCGTATATATCCAAAGGAAATGAAAATAGGCTACTGAAGAGATAGATATCTGAACTCCCATGTTTACTGCAGCATTACTTAAATAGTCAAGATATGGAAACAACCTAATTGTCAACAAATCAGTGGATAAAGAAGATGTTTACACACACACACACACACACACACACACACACACACACACACAGATACAAACAGACACACTGGAATATTATTCAGCCATGAGAAAGAAGGAAATCCTGCAACAACATGGATTAATCCTGAGGGCCTTATGCTAAGTGAGATAAGTCAAAGATAAATACTGCATGATATCAATCATATACGGAATCTAAAAAAGCCAAACTTGTTGAAACATTCGGGAGTAGAATGGTGGTTACCGGGGGCTGTGGGTGGGAAATGGGGAGAGGTTGGTCTCAGGGTACAAATTTCCAGTTAGAAGATGAGTGAGTTCTGGGGAGCTCATGTACAGCGCGGTGACTACAGTTAGCAATTCTGTATCCTTTACTTCAAAGTTGCTGAGACAGTAGATCTTAAACGTTCTCACCACAAAAAGGAAATAATAATCATGTGCCCTGATGTGGGTGTTAGCTCCCACGGCGGTAACCACGTTGCAATATATACATGTGTCAAATCAACGCTACACTCTAAACTGACACGCTGTCGTATGTCAGTTACACCTCAGAACAAAAACTCAAAACAAACAAACAAAAAAAGCAGAACAGGGGTCATGTGAGCAGAGCAGCTGTGTGTCTTCCTGTGTTCGCCTCGTTGGCGTTCCCCCCTTTTTTTTTGCAATGGGAAAAGGGCAGCTGGAGGCTTCATGTCACAGGCCACCCAGAAATGGTCCTGCAGTTTACGTTTTAGTATAGCTATTTCCAAGGCCAGATTATGACCTTTTTTTCTCACCTTAGACTTCTAGCAGCTATGTTGTGTCGGTGTAGAGAGCACATGCTTAAGGAAGTGCATGAATGGACCATTAAACTTGGGCATCATTTAGGGTCAGTGCAATTTTATACCCTGGGCTAAAAATAGGAATGATTAACTTCTAGGGTCCACACCCCAAGTGATGTCGCTGAGTAGGTCTACTCACACATCTTATCAAAAGCATCCTTTAATCAGGGGAGAGGAGTTGGCTGCAGGGACCACTACGAGGCCCAGCAGTGGGTCTGAATGTGTCGTATGCCTGGAGACATCTTCTATGGACAGAGCATCTTCTATCACTGGGCTCTACATGTGCTCTCTTGGGGGACCATTTCCCTACTGGGTGCGGGGGAGGCCGAGCCACGGCACTTCAGCAGCAGAAGAAACCGACACGTCACAAGACACCTATTACAGGGTGAATTGTGTCCCCCCCAAATTCATATGTTGAAGCCCTAAGCCCCAAGACTGCACTGTGCCTGTATTTGGAAAGAGGTCTTTAAAGAGGGAATTAAGGTAATATGAGGTCAGGGGGGTGGCCCTAATTCACTTAGACTGGTGTCCTTAGAAGGAGACGAAGTCAGGACGCAGACACACTCAGGCTGAGAGACTTGAGGACACAGGACTGGGCAGCTGAGTGCAAGCCGAGGAGAGAGGCCCCGGGGGCAGCCGACCCTGTCCACACCACATCGGACTTCCCGCCCGCCCGCGGTGCTCTGTGGCTGCGGCCCCAGGACCCACCCACAACGCCCAGCCCCCGCACCACCGGGCTGCAGCCAGGGCTGCGCAGGGCAGGGGAGGGACATACATGTGCAGGGACTTCTGGGCCTTGGCGGCTTCCTCCTTGGAGCTGTACCGGACCACGGCGTTGCCTTGGGTTAGGTTCAGGTGGAATGTGATGAGAGGCCCGTGCTGCAAGCACAGCGTCCGCAGGGTGGAGCCATCGATCTGATTAAGGAAGCAGAGGGGCGGTAACACGCGTCCTGGGGATTCTTCACTATACACGTTTATGAAATCCAGGTGCACGGTACCTTGGGAAGATGTCTGTCCTTGAAAGGGCTTACTATATGATTATGATATTAACCTTTTGCACCTTGTAACTTACTGTGTAATTTAAAATCTTGGACATTTCAGTTATAGTTTCTGAGTTGGGCTAACAGAAGAAGGAGAAAACCCTGCTTTGGTTCCGACCCCCTCTCTCCAGAGCACATCACACAGAGCCTCGCGGCCCCCGACCCTGGGAAAAGTGAGCGCAGGCCAAATGGTTCTGGAGCGGGTGCAGGTGAGCAATTCTGTTTATAAGGGGACACTCTTTCAGCCTCGGAAGAGTGAAAGGTGAACAATTCACCAGCAACATGGTTAAATGACCCATGCTGCCGGCGCTGCCTCTGGGCCATGAGTGAGGCCTCGGGTCACCGACAAGGCCCTCAGGCCTGGCGATGCCCCCACCGGGTGCCTGTACCTGGGGCGTGAGGTTGCGGAGAACGAGCCAGCTGCTTGTCCTTCCTGAGGTGTCAGTACTCCAGGCAGAACCTGTGCCCAGGGAAGAACCCGGTCAACAAGGCTGCGGTGAGTCAGACAGCTCTTCCCGATGCCCTCCCGTCTCACCACACGGACGCAGCACGGGCCGAACCTGTGCTCCAAGCCTTTCCCAACCCCCGGAAACCAACCCAGAGTCACAGTCCCTGCAGACCCCTGGGAGGCGGGTGTGGTGGCAGAGACTTGAGAACTGCCTGGAAGTTCTGGTCTCCTCCTCTGCCCCCCTCCCCCACAGCTTTATAATCAATGCTCTAAAATCCCACTTGCTAACAAAAATGAAGCAGACTTGCAGGGCTGGCTTCACTCTCGGCTTCTTAAATGCCCTGTGCACCCGGCTCGTCCCCGCAGTTCAGCAGGGGGCCAGGAGAACCCTCCAGAACTGCAACTTAGGATGGGGTGGTGCGCTCACACTGGGAAGCGAGACCCTCGTGCTCGTTGACCGGGCCTCTCCAAGGGCCCAGTGCGGCCCCTCAGTGGGTGCCGAGACCGCCCGCCGGGACCTCCTGGCTCCGAACAAAGCTGTGTGTGCGAGCACCCAGGGCTGATGCTGAAACACAGGCAGCAGAGCCTGGGACCAGATAATTCCCGAGGGTCTAGGGCGACTTGGCCCCTCCTAAGCCCTCCCAGTGTCCAGGAGTCCTTACAAAGGAGCTGCAGGACAAAATGATAGGCATCTTCCCTAAAGGACAAGCGGAGCAGGCACGGACACCCCCGTCCCAGCCACCCCGTTTGGACACGAGAACGGACGCGTACCCGAGGAGTAGGAGCTGGTCCAGCCGAGGGGACTGGCTCCCCAGGTGGAGGAAGGCTTGGGATTGGTTAACCCTGGAGGTGGCCTTGTGGGTGCAGTAGTGTTTCTGGGCACCTTCCACAGTTCATGAGACAGAGAGGCTTGTGTGTGAGAGGCAGGGCCAGAGGACCACGTCGATTTAATGTCTGACAGTTTACCTGGAAAGGCAGAGAAGTGGAGCATAGGCATTCCTGAGACAGAGAAGGAAAAGTCACGGCAGCGCCTAGAGAATCACACCAGGCGCTCTGGCTCCAGAGGACTGCGTGACCGGAATGTAGCACCAAGTCAAGCTCCCACACGAGGACCACAGGCATCCTCTCTCTTGAATTTCTGCCCAGAGACACAGTCTGCTGGTGTCCGGTATAGATCTTGCCAGTATTTCTGATACTTAATTTGCTAAATGTGCCAGACACGCGCTTGCCACCCAGAAAAACTGCATTTTTGTAGTTCAGTGTTAAAGCTAAACTTAACAAATTCTGCTGGGACACATCTTATCTCATAACAAACTACTCGAGGTCAAGAGCTTTTTCCGCCATTTCTTTAGGTGTCAGTCCCCTGTCAAAGCAACGCCCCCTCTGACATAACCCGCCTGAGCTCACGCTGACCAGCGTCATCTTTGCGGCTTTGAGACTCGCTCCCCATGCCTATAGAAACGGGTGTGGCCCAGGGCTGAGCAGTCTGGCATCTTGGCACCTTGGCCGGGGGAAGCCTGCTTTAAGGCTCTTGGGGAGAAAAACCAAAACCAGTAATGACCACCAGCTCCAGCCCCTCCTGTGCCCGGGGCACCTGCCACGCCTGCTTCAGCGGCCCAGCGCTGCGAGGACAGCAGGCAGAGTGGTCGCTGTCACCATGCTCCTTGGGCAGCAGGGCAGCGCCCAGGCCGGCACAAGCCCCGTGTGGAGCGCCTCTGCCACCCTGGCGGCCAGGGTCCACTGCAGCTTCACAACAACAAATGCTAATCTGAGCAAAGGCGTCACTGATCAGAAAAAACAAAACGCCATAAAAAACTGCCTGAGATATGGGAAGACGGTTTTGTTTGCCCATCTCTTTAGCCAAATGATTGGGAAGCACTAAAGGCCTAATGCATCCCCTTTGTAAACATCAGAGGGAATAAACATTAGAAGGAACAGACATAATCCAGCAGCTCTTTTTCTCTCTTTAAATAAGACGCTAAAGTACATCAAAACGACTTTCTCCCCTAGGCACTGGTATAAAAGGAATTCCTACAGCATTCTTACATGGATTTAAACAAAGGCTGGTGGAATGCAGAAACATATTTGAAGAAATGTATAAACAATAAACCCTCTTTACTTAAGTTCCACCTCTTTTTATAAACCTGTACTGTACACATTCTGTTTGCGTGTGTGTCCATTATCTCTATCCTTGTCTTAAAACTTCCAGACAACAATTCCTTTGAAGTTACTATGACAAACAATTCTCAATTCTCCTCTCAGCCTAAAAGAAATTTCTAACTTGAAAGACTCGTAAGGTCTACACTGAGAGAGGAACAACCCAGGCCCTGCACTGATCCCAGAGACGGCAGTGAAGCACGGGGCTGCTGTGGCCTCCTAGCCCCTGGTGGCCAATGCAAGTTAACAGCAGGTCCCCAGAGGTGGCCGCCTTCACGTCTTTAAGCCTCCTATACCCCTGGTCTCATGGCTACGGCGGGAAGGGAGGAGAGGGGAAAGCAGCTGTGTCACATCCTGCCCTGGGGAGTTTACATAATCCCCGGATCTTCGTGACAGCCCACGGAGGAGGTGTCACCATTCCCACTCCACGGGGGTCGGGGGTGGGTGGGAGCAGTGGTGCCCGAGGCCCCACGGCTGCTCAGCAAAGCTCAGGCCCGCTCTCCATCACACCACATGGCCTCCCAGCTCAGGGAGGAGCAGACAGACCAGCAGGAAAAGCCAGGCCATCCGTTTTGTTTGCGGAAAGAGAGAAAAGGCTACCTGCAAGTCGAGAGGCCAGGTGCGTACCTGCAATACTAGGAGCGGGCACAAGGCTGCTGAGAGAGCGACTGTAGCCGGAGGCAGCGAGCGGCCAGGCACTCGAGGAAGGCAGTGTGGCACTCTGAGATGACGGTGGGGAGGACCCTGCAGAACCAAACGCGGCACTAAGAAAGGTGAGCACGGGCCTGCGGGGTGAGCCGCTCAGCTTGGGCCTGAGAGTCCTAACAGCCAAGAACCAATGTCCTCCTAGGCTGCCGTTTGAGCAAATGGTGGAAAATGAGAGCGTGACGCGGCCAAGACCATGGGGAGGAGAGGAAGACACGGGCACACCGCCGCCTCTGGGGGCCCGGGGCCCTGGGAGAGGCCGGGGCGGGGTGCGGGAAACCAGGCAGCAGGAGGGAAGAGAACGACCACCGAGTGTTTACAACAACACGTCCAAGTTCGGAAGGACCCCACGGTCTCCCCTCCAAGTAAGATAAAAATAAAACGCAGGGCCAGCTCCACCTTTTCACACCCCCAGCAAGACCCACAGAGCTGTAAACAAAACTCCAAGCTTTCTGTCACAGATTTTGCCATAAAAAGACCAGCGCTCTTCCTAACTCGAAAGGTCTCACGTATCCCATCTCCCCCATTCGTATTTCTCTTTTGAATACGGGAATAATGAGGAGAAATGTATGCTAGTAACTGTGTCTCTGTGAGCTATCGTGTCCCCAGAACTGCGGTTCCCTCTGTTAAGGACCCTGTTCCTGCTCCTGGGAGGGGGGCTGACGGGGTGTGGCCCCCGGAGCACCCCTGCTGGTGCTGTTTCCATGTCACCCCATCCGTTTTCTGAGGAAAGCAGGAAGCCAGGGAAGAGGGAGGATGAAGCCGTGGTGACTTGTGGGTTAAAGCAGGATGGATCAGAGCTCTTCTGACTTGGCAAGTTACTCGGCCAGAGTGTGGAAGCTGGCCGGGGGAGGGGACAGGCGCACACAACAGTCTGGCTGTCAGGTTTACTACCGTGAACGGAATCTCACAAGACACGGGCCCCTGACGCAGGGCCCCAGCTGGGATGGCACTGAACAACGTCGGGAGTACCCTTCACTGGGACTACCAGGCGTGTGGCACCTCCCAGACTTGTGCGGTCTACAACCTGCACAGCTGTTTACAGCTGCTCTGCTGTAACTGACCTCCTTAGAATATGGCATGAGAGCGGATGAACATTAAAATTTATTTGTAATCTGCAGGTCTTCAATTTTGAAAGATGTCAGCTTTACTGACAACCTAATCGTAGTTCCTGAACCCTCTGCTTCCATCTACCAACAAAATGCAATCAACCCAAGATCCCAAATTATAGACTATTTAACCCTACGTGGCATTTCTTTTATAATTAACAGTAGGATACTTAGATTTTAACAGTGTTCTAGTTTTGACATTTTTAGTTTAATAGTGGAAACTGTCCCATAAAATTCTGGTTAATTTTCCTTTTCGTATCAATTTGTCAGGAGATGGCACAGCTGCATTTTACCATTCTGGTTGCTATTCACCTCATAAAGGTTAAAACTATAAATAACATCCAAACAAATACTGGGCTAATTTAAATTTTTAATATCAAATCAGAACTTAACACCAATGACAATAAATAAAAACAAAAATGCAAATAAAAACCCAACACCTAGTATACTTAGTAAAAAAAAAAATTCCATTATGAAAGTACGTAAAATAAATAAGCCAACAACAAGAGGCCAGTGGCATTTCTCACTCTTTTCCTTCTAGGGCACATTTTCTCCATTTTTTTCTCTGTATTTTATTTATTTGTTTATTTGTTTATGTTATTTTTGGCTGCGTTGGGTCTTCGTTGCTGCACGCAGGCTTTCTCTAGCTGTGGCGAGCAGGGGCTACTCTTCGTTGTGGTGCGTGGGCTTCTCATTGCGGTGGTTTCTCTCGTTGCGGAGCACGGGCTCCAGGCGCGCGGGCTTCAGTAGTTGCGGCGCGTGGGCTCAGTAGTTGTGGCTCGCGGGCTCTAGAGCGCAGGCTCAGCAGTTGTGGTGCACGGGCTTAGCTGCTCCGCGGCATGTGGAATCTTCCCGGACCAGGGCTCGAACCCGTGTCCCCTGCATTGGCAGGCGGATTCCTAACCACTGTGCCACCAGGGAAGTCCCTTCTCTGTATTTCAGATCAAGCTGGTCACTCAAAAATACGACAGGCTTTTGTGGCTGGGCCCTGAGCGAGGTCAGCCCCTGGGGCGCCTGAAGGCCCTCCAGTGTTGGGTGCGGCACGTGGGCCCTGGAGAGGGGCGGTCAGCGAGGTCTGGCCTTTGCAGTTTACTTCTGGCCCTGAGGCTGTGGTGCCTTTTGTAAATAAGTTCTACATAAAGATCCGTTCATCCCGCCCCTTCTCTCAGATAAACAAACCAGGAGGTGGGGGAGCCAGGGCTTTCCGGGCCGAGGCCTGGTCACGGGGTGGAGGAGGCGCTGTCCCAGGGCTCCAGCCCCAGGAGGTCACACAGGGCCATGTGAGGCTGCAGGGAGCTCTCTCTGTCCTACAGCTGAGGTCCCGTTTCAGCCAACATCTCTGAGGCTGAGCTTCCCTCTGCCCTGACATTCGTCTCATCTGCTCAGCTCTGCCCTCGCAACTCCCCTGCCCCTCCAGGACGCCTGTGTCGCATCACGGCACACGCATGCGAAGGCGGAGGTGGCCCACAATGCCCCAGGTGCCAGGGACCACGGGCTGACCATCAGGCACCAGTTGGGAAGCTCTGCTCTGTGCCGAGCAGCCTCGACTCTTTCCAAGGTCTTCTACTGCCCTGATCGGCATGGCTCACCCACCCTCCACAACCTCGAACACGCTGACCCACCCGGCTGCCCGGCTCAACCCTGCGGCCACACGCAGGGTGCCGAGGGGCGACGGCCAAGTCTCACCTCTGGCTGTGCCACCCCCCGGTCCCCACCACCTCAAACAGGCTCCACGTCCCACAGCCTCTCGTCCCCCGTGCCGCTCATCCGTCCCTGACCTTGGGGTGGCCTGCAATGTCCCTGCTCTGAGATGCAGCCGCCTCGCGACACGAGGAATGCACGGCACTAAATGGGAAGGTGATCTGTGTTTATGGCGCCTTTCTACCCGAACCACAGGCACGCAGAATCCTGTCACTTGAAAGAACCATTGATAAGAACGGCCTCTCCCCCACAGGCCATATTTAGGTAGGAAACCTAAATTAATGTTTTGGGAAATATGCGAGTGGCCTTATTAGTGCGGAGCCTCTCTGGCAAGCTGGCTATTCTTTCCCATTATTAGAATTATGAGGATAAAACTCCATCAGCAACGGCACTTACAGAGCGTCTTCATTTGCAGGCCTTAAGGAAAGGCAAGTTACTGCCCTTCTCGACACTGCATTTGAAATCTCTGTTTATGTTCTGTAACCTTGCAGCTCAGCTCATCACTTGCTCTGACTGGATCCTGAAGTCTGAAGAGGGTGTGCCAGACCTTACAGCATCGGGAGCTTGTGCCAGGAAGCAAGTCCTGGGGAAAGATCTGAGGCTTTTTACCAGACTCTTTGAGGAAAGGAAAAATTGGCTGACATGGATGAGTAAAGGGTCAGTTCACTTCTAGCTCAAAGAATTTCAAGTGGAAACCTTTTTCTTAAAAAGCATGATGGTTAATATTGTTATTTTATAACACAATGTTTATAAAAAACGATGTGTTAATAAATCCAGCAGAGACACTGAACCCAAATCAATTTCCATTTCCCCGTAAGCACTATGTTGCATCACACGGCAAGAGAAGGTTCCCATCGGACGTGCCTTGCACGCCCCAGCCTCACCACCCACACCCTCCCGCTGCCCTGGAGCGCCTGCACGGAGACCACTGCATGGACACGGGCGGGGCGCCCCCTCACCTCCACTCTTGAGGAGGTAGCGGTTGACATCCTGTATGGTGGTATTGATGGTAGGCCCGGTGGGGACACTTCCAGGAGTGACGTCGGGGTCATTCTCGGGATCTATATTCTGAAGTCCTTTCCAGGGAACTCCAGGATGGAACTCTGGAAAATTCCAAACAAATGAAAATCAACACATGAGTATTAGAGCACCTTCATGTTGCTTCATGATAGCTTATGGAAATGTTTATAATCTGCTAATTAAGTTAAGAGGCACACTTTAGACTTTCTTTAGTAAATCATCAATCCTTTGGAACAAACTAAGTATTATAGCCACCACGCTGGACACTAAGATGGTGTCCAGACGGGAGGATACAGCCCAGACGTACTCTGACCGGACGGGACACAGCGCCCCTTCCCCTCTCTCCTTCCACTGAACCGAGGGCTGCAGAAAACCCTGTGATGCCAACCACACCCACAATTTATCTGATGAATGGATTTCCAATGAAAAAGCCAAAGCTATGGGGTTAAGGCTTCCAGGATTCTCAGCTTGGACCCTGGCTTCTACTGGGCCTAGTCGTTCCCATAGGCTTGGCGTGTTCTGATCGGCTGCCACAGGGAAGCGTGCACACTCTTTCTTACCTGGGGGCCAGTTGATGCTGGAGCCATTTGAGATTTTATCACTGTCAGATTTGGCACGTGACCAGCTATGGGGAACAGCTACAGGAGGACTGGCTGGTGACTCACTGCTCTGGATTAAATCGTACCGGCCATAGGAGTCGTCGATGGAGGACTTAGCTGGAGGCCCAATGCTCAGACCTCCAGGGATAGCACCTGGGGGGACGACAGGGAACAAAGAGCCGAGTGAACAGGGGACCCCGAGTCCCTGTGCTGGGCGCCGGGCCTTGCCCTTTGCACAGGTGCACGAACTGTCAGACTCGGTTTGGCCAGCATCTTCTGGGGGAAGTGACTATTTCCGTTAGCCCAAACTTGGCCTTGAAAGACAAACTCTTTAAGAACTGTTTCAGTTGTTCAAGTTGGAATTCTTGATAAATGCATACCCACACCACGGTGAAGCCCTCTGGGGACAGCCTGTGAGTCCCTGTGGTCAGCTCCTGTCCTTGTTGCTGCCTGTGTCCCTTCCCCAGTCTGCTGCCCTCACTATGGAAGGACAAACAGGCATGTGGACTCGGAGGCCTTAACCCCACCCACCCTGGGCGACTGAGCTCTCTCCTGCCAAGGGAAGTGCCCAAATAGCACGTGACGATTTTCTTCTAGAATTAACCATTAGGAAAAATTTTCTTTTTAGAATGCCTTATATCAAGAGAGAATTATACACCCTATTAATTTCCTTTGCTGTTTATGCTACGAGGAATTTAAGAGCTAAATTTAATGCAAGTGAGATCACCTCCTACGGTTACTAGCTTTTCCCCCCCCCCCCCCCCCGGCCGTGCCTCGCAGCTTGCGGGATCTTAGTTCCCCGGCCAGGGATTGAACCCTGGCCCCAGCAGTGAAAGCGCCAAATCCTAACCACCGGACCACCAGGGAATTTCCTGGTTGTTAGCATCTGCTGTTTCTCTTTTCTAGGCATTAGATTTTCTATTGTGTTTTATCATTTTATGGAAAAAATTTTCTCTTAGACAAAGTTTTGGTTGAAGATACAGATACATGAGTGTGCGGCCATGACCTGTACTCTTCGTTGCTCTGGGGCATTTTCAATTACTTCTTGGTTTGTAGCTAAGGTGTGAACGTTGAGGCTTGGAGAGGTTTGATCATTGACTACCTGGGATCTGACACACTCTGTAATGAAGTGGAATATATATGTTTAACTTACTGAGGTAACACTGGTTTCTGACATCTAAGTTTCACGGGTGTGACACTGCATTTCGACTTTTGTCTACACCACAGGGTGCTCACCACCAAGAGCTTAGTTTATACCCATCTCCACGCAGTTGACCCCCTTTCGCCATTTCGCTCTCCATCCACCCCTTCCCCTCTGGTTACCACTACTCTAGTTCCCTGTATCCCTGCCTGTTCTGGTTTGGTTTGTTCTCTTGGAATATTTTCTATTCAGCTTTCAGCACTGAACTCTTAGAAGGGAAATGCAGTACGAGTAACAAAACGAGCATAACCAGCGAGTAGGAAAGAAGTGACCAGACTCCAGGCACCTTGGCTCAGACGTACCATGCTTGCTGGGGTTCTGGTCGAGTGGAGAAGCAGCACCGGGTAAGTTATCCATGGGGTTGGGATGTGTCCACTGAGGGAGGCGTGACTGGGACTGCGACGGGTCCTTCACTGATAAACCACCAGTCATGTCCATGCTGCTGACATTCATGTTTGGGTTCAGTCCAGCTAAAAACAAAAACGCTATCAGGATACGTCTGCTCTTCCTCTAAACGTTTACTTTCTAAAGCTCTCCTAGAGAATCAAACTAAGTCTTAATTCACAGCCAAATATTTTAAATGTAACTTTTAATGCTGGAGGAAAAAAAACCCCTTTTTGCCTTTTTAGTAACACACATCTGTAGGAATCTTATTCCTAAATTAGGGGGACGATGGTAACAAATAGTCTTTGATTAAGTAAGACCAATGATTCTCTTCATTTTACTCGCTTTGGTGCCAAACGTGGTCCTGAAGCTTCTCAGTCAGAGCCCACAGAAAAACAGAACAAGTCCAAACAATTAGGAAAGTCTTTTCTGATCTCAGGGCACCTTGTGCAAACTCACCAGATCCAAACCAGTCTCTCAGAGACGTAAACGGTACCCTAAGGTCCCACCGACAGAACAAGCTGGTGGGGAGACCCCAAATCTGCCTTTAGTGAACTCACTTTACAAAAGGCTGCTCTTAAGGAGTTTATGAATTAAACATCAAACTCCCTTAAAGGACTTGAACTATTTCAAAGTGTGGGTGCTGCCGTCTGCCCTGGCTGGAATGTGAGCTGATCCTGGGTTTATTTCTTACAGCTAAAAGCAGGCATGCACTGGGGCACGTGACAAGCGCCCTCACTGTGCTGGGTTAGTGGAGAGAGATGAGGGGGACGATAGCAAAAAGGCTGAAGTAAAGAGTCGCTGATGGGACACCCGTCATGAGCTGAGCAGGCTGCTTGGCCAGACAGAATGACCAGTGCAGGTGTGACCCAGTGTTTCCAGGCCATTTCTAACCTGCGGTTCCCACACCACATGTCCTGGTACAGAGCAAAGGTACTGAACATTTTTGTTCTTAACCTTAAATCAAGAGCTTCAAACTCAAATGCCCGTATGGGCCAAGCAGGCAACACAAATGAAGGTGATGCGGGCCTGGTGGGGACAGCGCCCGCCCTGCTACAGGTGCTACCCATGCAACCAGTGAATGGAACACAGGCCCAAGGCAGCCATTTTCAAGAGAAGCCAGAAGCCACTTTTGGTTGAAAATTTCCCATTTTTGAATGTTGGCAATCTCACACACACACACTGTGCAGACCTAACCGAACGCCCACGGGAGTCCGACACCACTGGGGGCTACCTTCACCTCCACCCACACAGACCCAGTCAGGTGAGGGCACAACCGTTAGGACGGGCTTCAGACTGGCCTCCAGAGCACCCCAAGCCCCATGGCCGGGCCCCACCCTCCCCGTCTCGTTTCTTTCTGTTCCTCCCTCCACTGGCAGCCAGCCTGGCCGGCCCTCGCCGACACCGACGGCCTCTTCTTCCATGCGAGGCTGGCTCTGCTCCACTGAACTCTGCTCGTTTGAGGTCCACGCTTAAACCCTGCTCTGATTCTTCTTTCACCGCGCAGGGTGACCATGCACTCTCCCTTCCCTAAGCTCTGCAGTAACCACGTTGCACTGCCTATGAAGGCTGGTTTTCGTTTTTATACGCCTGGTCTTCCTGGGAAGACGACAAGCTCGGGAGTCAAGACAGCATCCGGAGAAGAGGCTGCACAGGAAGGAAGGCGGACGGGACTTAGAGCTGCTGAGGAAAAGGGGTGAGAACCAGCCAGAGAGGCAATTTTACAAACTAACTTTCTTAAACTTTATTAGCTATCTATTTTAACACATTTATTTTTAAACTTTAATGTGATTATAAAATATTATCCGAAGTATTTTTCATCAATTTTGAAGATTCAAGGCACTAATCTTTCCACTTGTAAGAAAAAGCGTTTAAGGGTAAAGATTTGTGTACTACATCCTCTAAATATAGGTTAAGAGGACAGATGGATACTAGGACACTAGGAAGCTGCAGCTAAACATTTCAGGACAATAGATGGAACTGAATTTTCTTCTAAAACAACTATCGTTAAAAAAGAAGTATTTACATAAGTAGCCAACACTCTACCAAGTGCTTGCTATTACAGAGTGCTCTGCCTGCTAGTGCACCAAATCTTTAGAAGAACCCTATGAGGTAAGTATTCCCACTTTACAGATGGGGAAATTGAGGCAAAGAGCTGCCAGGCAGCTTAGTCGTGGGGGCAGTGTGGTGGCCTGATTCCTAAGGCAGGTCTTAACTACTAGACTATTCTGCTTCTTCAGCACAGAGGAAAGTAACGGGTAGGACAATCATGAAGGGACAGAAGAACTGTAGTTTAGCATTTGTCAGTTTTGTATTAAAGACACACCACACTGGTTACATGTCAAGGAGACAGTGCTCATGTGATCAGAACATAGCTCTCAGAGGTGTTGGTAGTATTCCACAGAAAGGGACATCATTAGCCGAGATTCGCTGTCACTCACCTGGCCTTTGACCCTCTGGATATGTATTTCTCAGGTAACTAATTCCCTTTGCCCTGTAGCTTCAGACTCTAACAGTCAGCCTGACAAGCCTGAGGCGCTTTCACCCACTTCTGGATCCTTAGAGCAAATTAGAGCTGACCCTCGAACAACGCAGGGGTCACAAATCCGGGTATGACTTTACAGCCGGTCCTCTGTACCTGCAAACTCAACCAACCGCAGGTCACGCAGCACCGTTATTTACGGGAAAAAACCCATGGGTAAGTGGACCACGCTGTTTCAGCCCGTGTTGTTCATGGGTCAACAGTATTCCCCGTACGATCACTTTCCTGACACAGCCCTTCTGACGGTCTTCAAGGTCGTAACCTGTGTCCCTCCTGGTGACCTCGAGGGCGGCACCACATCTGCCACTGGCCTGCGGGTTTCAAGTGCTGGGCGGGCGCCCTACCGGTTGGGGGTGAGGGTGTGCGTGTTGGTCTGGGTGAGTACACAGTCGTGCTCTGCACTACAGGACTTGTGCGGGCAACCATGGCTTTTTAAGAAGTGCCTGGTTCACGGAAATCTGCACACCCTTCCTGTTCCCAGCAGTTCAGGCTGGAGAGAGCCAGGGACGGAACAAAGCGCCGATTCAACAGTGGAGAGGAGATCATTCTGGTACTACTTTCAAAGATTTTATACTGAAAGCACTTATGGGCGCAGCAAAATTCTTGCTCTGCGAAGACAGCTAGGGTCCCTCCCTTACGAAGGAGACCTGAGACAGCCTCGCTCCGGTTTTGCCTGGAACTGCATTTCTGCCCGGCTATTTCAGCCCCGCCAGGCGCACGCGGTCGGCGTCGACCCGGACTCACCGAGAGGGTAGGGAGCGAAGGTGCTGGGTGAAGACTGCTGCTCTTTGGTCTGCAGGTCGGGGAGGCCGGGGGCCTGGGGGTGGGGGGGGAAGCTGTCCAGGGCCGATTTGCCTGCAGAGGGGTGCAGAGACAGGGGCGGCGGGGGCGGGGGCGGCTTCACGAGCAGGGCCTGGGCCAGCTGGCGCTGGTGCTGCTGGATCTGCTGCTGCAGGTTAGTGATTGTGCGCGCAACCTGCGGGCGGGGACGCGCGGTCAGCGGGTCGGGAGGGCCGCCGGGGCCGCCCTCCTCCCCAGCCCAGGTGACGCCGAGGCTTTCAAAACGGGAGGCTGAGCGAGAGAGAAGCCAGTGACAAGTAACAGGCCAGGGGAGGTGACAGCTAGCGACCCGCCGAGCCACCCGGGGGGCGCCTACTTGCTGCTCCTGTTGTCTCATGGGTCCGGAAACGTTCCGCTGGGCCTGTAGCATCTGCTGCTGGATCTGTAAACGTTGGTACGCCTGTGGACACAGACACAAAGAGAAGCGTCCAGTAGATTATAAGAAAGCCTCAACAAAGGGTTCCACTTCTGTACATTAGTGTAAAAAAAAAAGGCACAGATTCTCGGTTCCCTTACCATCCTGTGGTTTAAGCATAGCGTGAGGCATGAAGCTTTTTCAAAAGGAGACATGTCTTTCCAAAACCTTTCTAGTGCACAGACTTTACAAAGTAACTCAGTCAGTACCCCTATTTAGTGCTGGTAATGAGGTTTGTCAGCAAATATTTTTCAGTTAATGAAGAGATCAAAATTCTTCTGCTCAATTCATACAAACTAAAAATAAAAAAGAAATGAGGAGAAAATAAAAATTTTTTTCCCCTTATAAAGATGCAAGTTGTCCAGAATGGCTCAGACCATGTGGCAGGACAGCAGTGATCGGCGGCCACAGAACAATACACGTTAAAGGGCTTGTAGCTACCAGGAGCCACGTGTGGCCTTGGTCCACAGGGAGCCTGAGGTCCAGACGTGGCCACTTCTGCCACACAGACCCCGTCCACGAAGCCAGCGAGAATGATCGTCAGATTCTTCCCACCATGAGGCAGAAGGCCGGATCATTTGTTTCGAAAGTTGGCTGAATACTGTAAATTTTTTCTTTACAACATGGATTTTTTTGGGACGTTTTGGGCAAGAGGATTTATTGAAATAGAATCCAAGTAGAAGTAGAGATTATACTACTAGAAATGCCTCATTAATCTGTAAATTAGAGAGGAATAAAATACTTCACTTAAGTGAATCCTTACAGGCTCTAAAACTTAACCTTAGGATGTACTGAAATATCATTTTACCAAGTTTTCTGGAAAAAAATGTTAAAACAGTGTACATTGTTTTTAAAACAGAGCAGAGTAAACATAATCCAACATTTTCTTGGTATCTTTTACACTACAGAGGTCAATAAAAATTATGTATAAATAAAGGATTCCAGAACATCAGTACGACTGATAACGAGTTCTGTCTCCCGTCAGAATCCAGCCGTCCTCTGTGTTATCAAGGAGTGGAAAGCTGTTTTCCTCTGCAGTGAGAGCCCTAAATAGCACGCTTCTCAGCTGCTCCCCGCTGAGGCCGGCGGTCCCTTCCTGGCGCTGGCGGTAGCACACCGCGCAGGGGCCTTACAGCATGACTGTGAGGCAGCTTGGCTCCCTTCTCCGAGTGAGGTCCAGTCCCGGTCTGGATCCCGTGCCCAGGGCCCTGGGTACTTCACTGCACTGCGGCTTGTCCTAGGTCACCCCCACCCCACCTGGCCACTACCTGGAACCAGACGCCCAGACGGTCAGACGTGTGTCTAACAAACGCTGAAGGGTCAGGACTGAGAGCCCAGGGCTCCCCCGTAAGGAAAGGCTGACAGCATGGTTTTGTCTATTGGAGGCTTTTCTCCCTTCATGACTCCTGGTCATTTTCTAGGAGATGAAGCTGTTGGGCAAGACTTCTAAATAAATCAGGTGTCAACGTATTAAAGAAGGAAATAATATACCGGGCCCTTCAGGGAATATAAATTCAGGATGCACCTAGGGATACAATGCCATGGCATTTCATGGTAAAAGCAGTAAGACTGTTGAAAATTAAAAATTCAACATATGTTAAACTGTAACGCTTGCAAGAATTATTAGGCTACATCAGCCTTCCTCAAGAGGGATTCTGAGAAAATCAAGTCCTAATCTCTAAGGCATCTCATCTCCTGTATGTAACGAACTAACTTCTGTCTTTTGTTTCTAGAATGCTATCTGTGTAGACCAACCTTGGAAGAATTTAGAGAAGAATCATGAAATGATTTGTTGGGTTCTGTGGTTCAGATGAGAAAGGCTGGCTGAGAGCTAACAGACACCCTAACTGTCAGATCTGGAAGACTGTGATCACGAAAGGGCCACAGAATCCACAAAGCTTAGTGGACACACCCTTAAGTGAAGAACTTCCTAATTCCTTTAATAGTTTACAAACTTCATGAACGTCTCAATGACATTCCCTGACGTGAAGAAAAGCGTTACGGCGACTGCTTTTCTTCAGTCGGCATGCATGTTGCTGGCACATCCCCGAGCTCACGGGGAGAAGGCTCTTCCTCTGTCCTAGAACCCGAGCAGATCTACCCACTCACCAGCTGCAGCTGATAGAGCTGGTTCAACATCGTCATATGCTGAGGATTAATTGGCGAGGTTAATAGTGCAGGGTTGAGACCAATGTTTTTTGCTGCAAACTGCAAAAGCTGTGCTTGAACCTGTTAACAAAAAATGCACCATTAGACATGGATTCTCTATTCAAACATTTACTTGTCTGGGCAGTTTTCTGAGATTCAAAACTGAGTAAATGACAGTTATATTTGTCTCAGTGAACTTCAAAAGCCATTAAAAAATTTACAGACATTTTAACACTAGTAGTTTACATGCTTTTGTGGATAATAGGAAAGGAAGAAAGGAAGGAAGGGAGGGAGGGAGGTAAAGGCAGATGGCAAGAAAGAGATTTCTTCCTCCAAATATTTTAGTTACGAATTAACTTTCTAGGGCTCTGGGTTACTCCCATCGGTAACTGGTTTCACGTCCTGTCGAAATGAAGCTAAGTGGGCATCGTTTAAGGTGGGAGACAGCGAAGGCGTGGTCTCTGGGAGGAAGTTCGAGCCTCCTCAAAGGAGGCCAGTGTCTGCGTCTCACACAGGCGCCCTGGACTAGTCCCCGCAGGAGCTCAGCAGATGGCACCGCGGCCATCTGACCGGGGGGCCTTGTTCCAGGGCAGGCAGGGACCCCTTCTCAAGTTGACACGTTCGGGAAGTGGTCTCCCCCTGCTCGTGGGACCAGCCATTCCTCTCGGGGGGCCCGGCTGCCCAGCCTCCCATGTGGCACGTGCCCTGGTGTGGCCGGCCAGCCCTGACCGCAATGGTCAGCCTGCCTCCCTGCCCAACTGGCATTCACTGCTCTGAACCCTTCAGGGGCTTGGCACTGGCCAGCTCAGTGTTTTCCACGGCGTGCGCTGTACGCTTATCACAGCATTTACACAAGATGGTTTTAGGTAGAGCACAGAAGAGTATCTTTTACAGTCGTCTAACGTGTATTAGAAAAATGTTGCTTTTTCTCTTTACGACAGATATGTTCAGTTTTAAGAATAAATTTATCTAAATTAAGAAGGCAAGTCAACTTAAAGAAAACACATTATGTAACAGTCGTGGGAGGCACACAGATGAGTGACGTTCGGGACACGCTGGCCTGCTGTGTGTGGAAGGCTGCTCTGTCTCCAGGACCTGTCTCTGCTCCTGTGCCTTAGCTGGGGTGGCCATGTCACTAGGCTTGGGCAGTGGGACATGAGTGGAAGTGGTATGTCTCTCGCTTTCCCTCTGTCATTGGGCAACGGCCGAGGCAGAGCTGCTACTTTCTGCTCTGTTGCTTGGGGGCAAATTACTTGTCTGTCTCGTCCGAGCATCTGTATTTCAGGGTGTCTTTGCTGTAGCAGCTTACAGTGTACCCTGTTTAATGCATTTTACTGTAGCAGCTTACAGTGTATCCTGTTTAATGCATTTCACTATTATTTCACCCAGATTTCAGCCATCTCCACTCAGTGCACAGATCTCTGGTCGAACAACTGTGGAGGAATAATTACTTCCAGCGAATTCTATGATTTACCATTTTAATCTATTACTGAATATTCTTTTAAGCGGTAAGGACTGTAACACTGTAATTAAAAACTCAGTCCAAAGTCAAAAATTACGGAAATGTTCTAAAAGTAAACAATATTAATATGAGAAAAAGCTGACATTATGCTTTAGAGCTATGCAAAACAATATCCTTTTCCTTGATTCTATTTGCTCTTTTGTTTTAAAACGATCTAATACTAAAGAATAAACTTAACTCAAAAGTCTGTGATATGGACACTATTATATATTGTCACATTTAGTTTGTCACTAAAGCATTACTCAGTCCTTCACTGCTTCTAAGAATTTTCTTTTATGTCCCAAGCAATTTCACTTGCCACTTTCCTCTCTCACCAATCTAGAAGAATTCAATGGGTTCATCCGAGTACTCTTCTCAAGACCAGGACGGAAGTCCCATCCCTGGCATGTGTCACCCGGCAACAGCACTCTGCCGGGAGGAGGCCCAGCCCTGGCCTGTGGGGCGGGGGCCCTGGGGGAGCAGCTCCGGAAATGCCTCCCAGGGCAGGAGGGTGGGATGGACAGGTTAACACTGCGGGCTGACTGGCTCTCAGTGTAGCGCGGACGCGGGTCTGACCTGAGGGGATAGAAACTGAGGCACTTGAGCACGGAGACTGGGCTGGGAGGAGCTCAGGGGCTGCACGGGCGGCTGTGGCGGCTGCTGCATGGTCCTCGCTGGGGCTGCTCCGCTGCTGCCAAACATGCCCAGGTTGCCACTCGGTGTCTGCAGGGAGGCGGAGGGCGCGTTACACAGTCGCCCGGGAGCCAGCGGGGGGCAAGGCTGCACCTGCTTCCTGCCGCTCTCAACGTGTACCAAAGGGGATGTTTAAGAAGTGCTGTCTAAACTGGGTACAGATGACAGGAGATCTGCCCGCAGAGCCTGCCTATGTCTTTAAATCACAGAAGCCGCCCACGGAGCCAGTTTTAGGTGCCCCCCAACAAGGCCGTCGTCTTCCAGGAAGCTATAATTACACAGAGCCAGGCACAGGAGCAGCAGGCACGGCTGTGTGGGCACCGTCTGTGCTGGGGTAAAGGGCATCATGTGTGGGGACCACTAACCTGGGAGAACAGGACATTTTCCAAAAGGAAATATAATTATGATTTCAACGAACCTGAAATTGAATACGTGAACAAGTCCAGGCAGTTAACTTTGTGTTAAATATAATAACTATATATTTGAGTGCTTCTTTCTACTCTCCTGACTGGGCATCTGATCCCCGGGGCCCGCCGGCCAGGCTGCTGACTTCCCGACCGCAGAAGAGCTGAAACTGGCACCGCAGCCCGGTGGGCAACAAGAGATGGCCAGGATCACGTGGATGGGGCGCCACTGAGAACTGCCGCCGGCCACCCCAAATCTCACAGCATCGCTGGAAGAGAAGGCTCAGAGCTGTGTGATGTGAGCCTCCCCCAGGAGAAAATCAAGAAGAGCAGTTCTGTGGACGGGAAGAGCGTGACGCGCTTCCGTATCATTTCATTCCAGGGGAGAGAAGTGACACGAAGCGGCCGTCGATCAAAACCCCAGGTCCCTCCGTTCAGGGACGTCTGAGGGTGACTTTCACCTCCCCCAAGAGTGTCAAAGGCAGGGAACAGTGCCAACATCACTCTCTGAAAACCACTGAGAACCTGCAAGAGATGTCACCTCTGTTCTGGGAAAAAGGGGAGAGTATGGTGTTTTCCTGCAGATCAATGCATTTAAGGTTTCGACTGTCAGGAGAGACAGGACGGCACTGCCTGGACCTGTGAACGCATCGGGCAGGTGAAGACGGCTCTGCGGTCCATGTCATTTAAAGTACTAGCAGTACTTTAGTACCAAGGGTGTTTTAGTTACATGTAAGAATAAATATAATTTTGAAGCATTTCCTATAACATGGTTAAATTTCAAGAACCGGATTCAATTCAGTTGAATTGAATCCAAGCAGTACATCACTTGGAAGGAAATCCTTATAATATTTCAGCTTCCTTTACATATTCAGTTATATTTTCAAATGCAGGCATTAATTAAAAATAAGAAGGTTTGCGTGTCAAACACATTTTCTGAAAGGCAAGTGAGAGAGACCATGGTGGCCATCTACCAACAGCCTTACCTGTCTAGAAGAATTCAAGTTTTGCATGCCCAGCCCTGAGGCAATCCCGCCCAGGGCCTGATTAGGGAGTGCACTGTTGGAAAGGGGGAGCTTCAGGCTTGGTGAAGGCAAAAATGGTGAAGTCGTGGGCTCTTCCACGAGGCCGCCATCCTGATTGGGGAAAGAAAGCGTGAGCTGTGTGCGGTGCCCGTCCGCACACAAAGCACAAGTTTCCCGGGACACAGAAAGGGATGCGGATGAACAAAGAATTAAAAGATCAAAAATGTGTGGACAGGAAAATGGAGAAATGGTCAAAAGGAAGAGGGGAAAAAGAAAAAAGAGAAACAGGATTAAGATGCTGTTTTCATTTTAACAATTATTTTACAAACACATATCAGCTTATAATATTCTCATCACTACTGACCCTGCCTACGGGTAGGAATCAGAAGAGAGACAAACACTGTAAAAAGTCTTACTTGGAAAACACTTTACAACCATTTTCAAATAAACAGGCTCCTTTTGAGAAGTTATTAGCAAGGTTCTAGGTATACATTAGGTTGAAATCTGCTGACATTCAAATGTTTTTGACCTACAAACAGCGATTTCATATGGTTTAACCTAATAATAAGGTAAATTATAAAACAGACAAAAATCTTGTTATTATTATTTTTTTACATTTATTGGGTGCCAGGTCCTTTGTCAATTTATCTCATCTAACTTCACAACAAACCTGCAGTATTTATTGATAGACTGATTGATTGCCATGCCATGTGACGTACAGGATCTTAGTTCCCTGACCAGGGAGCAAACTTGTGCCCCCTGCAGTGGAAGTGCAGAGTTTTAACCACTGGACCACTAGGGAAGTCCCCAAACCTGCAATATTATTTCACATTTTAAAGATACGGAAATAAGTCAGGGTCCCACAGTTAGCAAATAAAAATACAGGGTGTGGAGTTAAACTGGAATTTCAGATAAACTACTAATAATATCTGAGAATAAACATGCTCCAAAAATGATTCATTGTTGTCTGAAATTCCGATTTCTCTGGGCACAGTGGTGCCGGGCAAGGCGAGGACTCCACTGTGTGGAGTGCTGGCAGAGGACACTGCTAATCTGAGAACAGACGAACTCTCAGCTCTTCTCCTATGAGCTTGCTTTTAGTCTGTTTGTTTGCTTTAAACTTGTCCTTTCTTGCTTCCATTTTTTTTTCAAGGATGAACATTCTGATTGAGTTTAACGGGATGCTGTGTCCCCCCTCTGAGGTCACACCAATCTGGAGAGGGAGCATGACGATACTAAGGGGAATGAACTGGCGACTACACTTGTTGAAACATCTAAGGGGATTTTCCCACAGACCCCTGCGTGTTCTCTGAAGTAGAACATCTAAGCAAGGGCCATGAGACATGGGTGCCCATGCCTAACCACTTCTAGACCCTTTTTCCTGAGATTAGACATGTAATACATCATTTCCAGTGGGAAGAACTGTGCATATAAAGTAAGACCGTAAAACAGAAATTTGGTGGACCCTCGTCTATTGGACAAATTGAAGCAGCCAAGCTCACCCGCTAACATGAAAATCAGTTTTCAATTTCAGTATTTTTATTCCTAGTCCCATCATATGAAATATAACACAACCTCTTTTGAGTTAAACATTCATATATATTAAAAAAATGGGTAAAAGTCACTTAAATATTATAGCCCAATAACTTTTTAATCCAACACAGTGAAAACGAAAAACACCTCTTGTTAAAAACAAACAAAAAGCCACCTAAACTCATACCTTGTCCAGGAAGGTGGGGCGGTCCGCGGAAGACTCTTTGGAGATCGGTGGGCGGCAGCCAAGGGGCTTGGTGACCATCCCATTGTAGTCGGTCACTCCCAGTCCACGCTTGTCCACGTCCACCTTCTTTTCCAGCAGAGCGCCTGGGGCAAAGCAGACAGAAGCAGCGCTTGAAACGAGACGCCTCGGGGGTCAGCTGCGAGTGCTGAGCACGGACGGGCACCAGCCTACCCCTCAGGGAAGGAGTTAAGACGCTCACCCCCAGAAAACAGGGGCCTCGGGTTGGCTCTGGACCCTGCTCCTCGTCCCTCGCAGCCACGCCGGCCACCTCTGCCACTGTGCGGATAGGCCCTTCCTCTCCCCCGGGACTTGTCGCCTCTTTTTCCAAAGAGGGCCCTTCCCTGGCTGCCCCGCCTCGTGGCCATCGATTTCCACCTGCTGAGTCCCTACTGGCTGTAAGGACCTGTCCGAATGTCGGGGATACAATACAACGCAAACCAGACAGGGTCTGTCCTTGTGCTCTTCCGATTCAGAGACTGGTGTTTGTTCCACTCCCTCTGACTCTGCGCCGCCTCACGGCTCTGAGGAGGCGGGACTAACTCCCTCCAGCTCACACCGATTCCCTGTGTCCCGGCAGCTTATACCACCCATTTGGCATTTGCATGTGATTATAAAGTTGATCCTCATTATTTGTGAATTCCGAGCTTGTGAATCCACCTACTTGCCTACATATACTTGTAGCCCCCAAATCAATAGTATGGCGCTTTTTGGTCATTTGTGGACACGTGGGGCGGTGAAGAATTTGAGTCCCTGACACACACATTCCCAGATCAGGCTCTCACAAAGCGACAGGTGTCCTTTTGTGGTGTACTTAGGGCTATCTCTGTGCTTTTTGTTGGTCATCGCAGTGGTCCCCATGGTCCCCAAGCCAATGTGCTGTCTAGTGTCCTAAGCGCAAGAAGGCTGCATGGTGCCTGCTTTGTTTAGCAGCTGCTGCAGCAGCGCTGCCCAGGCGGCTGAGTTCAGCTGATGAGCAGGGCAGTGCAGCCGGAACAGGGACAGAATGTCACCATCGTGTATAAGGCTGTGTGGGGGGAGCTAAAGTAATGTCTACAGTGTGAGATGAAGCTTCAGAAAAGATGGAAAGTGGCTAAATTTGTGGATTCACAAGATGATAACTTATTTAAAAAAAGCATAGCTCACGGCATTGGTGTGAGTCAAAAAGGGAACAAAATCTATGGTCACATTATCCAGGGTCAGGAGGATGTTCAACCCTTCGTAGCTAATGCTTTATTATAAAGAAATATGGCACATAATTATTTGTGAGAAATACATATTAAATACGGTGTCTTTAAACAGAAACACACATAAAACGAGGTTACGTGTTGACTGGTTGACAAAAATGCTGTGGCCAGAGGCTCAGATGACCTCAACCCTGCATGTTCCCGAGGAGCAAGGGTTTAGTACTTCCTGATTCAGTGTCTGCAGGGACTTTATAGGACATAAGTACCACGAATGATGAGAATCAGCTGTATTTTACATGTAAACATTTAACATAATTGATATTATTTTTAAAGCAATTCCAGAACTAGGGTTGCTTGTTCCTTGACAGTAACTCTCGTCTCTCAGCCAGCAGGCGATGCTCCCGTGGGGCCCTGAGCAAGCCCTGCCGGGCGCGGCACAAGAACAGCTCACTCAGCACCCAATGAGGTGGGCACGTGGTCCCAGTGCCTTTCTCCAAGAGGGTCACTATGTCCCCACTCAAAATAGATGGAGATAGAAAAAATTCATCTATTTGTTGCAAAAATAATAATAATAAAAAAACCCAAAACAGAAAAAGCAAACGTAGTTCAATGTGGTGTTTGGCCATTTGTTCCCAGGGCCCACCAGTCCTGAGGGACCGGCCCCGTGGCAGGTGCACATCCTGTGGGTGGTCTTGTCTCCCCAGTGTGTATTCAACCATTAACCCATGACTCTGAACACCAAAACTCACAAATTGGTACCTTTAAAAAAAAGTGTGCTTTAGGTATGTCATCTTACTTACTCATGGCCTGGTCAAGATTCATATTATTACTCTTCAAGGCCTCTTCAGCTGGCTCTCTCTGTGGAGGGAAACAGGGTTTTCACTAGGACTGCGTGTTAACAAAAGGAAAAGCTTGTAAAGAGCTCTATCACTATTAACTCAGGGAAGTGATTGATATTAACCTAATATTGTTAGATTTTGGAACTAGAAATACTTTTCTTCCATGTGGTTAGAGAGAAATGTCTTCAAAATAAAAAATACTTGTAATAAGAAAATGTACTGAATTGATTTTTAGAGGGAAGAACTTGTATTTAACACTTTAAACCCCAAATGTCCAGTGCCAGGAGAGTCTTATTTCTGACTCTGTGGTTTAGCAGGGTGAAACCTCTCCCAGGGCAGCTGCAGGAAGTCACAGTAAGAGTCAGATTCTAGGCTCTGCTGTAAACTGCTTTTCACCAAAAAATGTAAAGACAACATAACACAAAACACGTAGGTTCATTTTGATAATTATCTCTCTGATTGAAACAGACTAGTCTCGGTGGAGGCCAAAACCGAGCTGGGCATGGTGTTGAAGCACTGCAGGCCAGTGTGGGCCTATCACCTCACCCGTGGGGAAGCTGGGCCCCCGGCCACGCCCGCACAGGGTCAGGGGCCTGCACCCCACGTGAAGTATGTGGTCCCCTGCTCCAGTCTGGGGCCACTCTAGACCCATCCTTTAGGGACATCTGCAGCAATCAAAAGGTAAACACTCATTTGAATAAAGATTTGGAAAGAAGACATTTGAAGGGGCTATGTGGCAGACACAGGAGGCACTGCTCATGGTCTGAACTCCTGCCACTGGCTCTTAGGGACTGAAGAGACCGGGAGGCATTTTCAGGAGAAGACCCTAAGATTTCCAACTCTCCCTACACACGATATGAAACTCAGGAAGCAAATAGGTCTGGTTAGGATTCTTTATCTGGACACGAGGGTTTAGCACTTTATACCAAGTTTTCTCTTGAGATCTTGGTCAACGTACTGCATAAACGAATGAAAACTCACTTTTAATTATAAATGAAAAGAAAATATAAAACTGTATAAACCAATGAAAATTAAAAATCACACATCATTTTTTATTCTAAGAAAAGGTTCTCACACCTTTCTTGATAGAAATGATGTGGATCTTTGCTGTAGTTCAAAGCAATGATCCCTAAGCAGACGCGCCCAGGTGAAAGGGGAATTTACGAGTTAGGATTTGCCAACAATCTCATCCCCCAAGTCTTCCTTCCGTGTTACACATGACAAAGGTGGGCAGGACACAACAGGGCCATGCAGGGCAGGACACATGGCGGGAGGAGTAAAGTAAGACGCCAGTCACCGGGAAGCCCATGTCTGTGAGTTGTTTGATCAGCCGGGTCATGATCCAGGCCTCGTCCTGCTTGCCAGATGTTTTCATGCCCTAGAACCAAGTGTGGGAAGGAGAAAGTCCATGAGCCACGCTTTAATGCACTTCTTCCAGAAGTGGGAGATGCCTAAAATTCACATTGATTTACATGTCACAGTGTCTCTCTGTTACCGCTGAGCAATGCTGTGCTCCACATCGCCCCGACAGTATTCGGCGGCTCGTGCTATGAAATGCTTCAGGGTGCTTCTGAGGTTGGCGTATGTGTGCAATTTATGGACTTAAAAAAGCAAGATAATTATTTCTTTTCTCCAGAGAATGAATTTAGTTCATCACAAATATGTACCGCTTCCATTATCAAATAATCATAATAAGTGCTCCCTTGAACATGACCCTATAAGAACCATATAAAATTTACTAAAAATTACATGGCTTTTGCCCTTTTATAAGCTTTATTCTAAAAGATGACAAAATACAGGGTGTTCATTCCAACAGAAAAGACAAGATGAAAGGGATCAAAAAAACCTATTAATTTTGTTAATTATTCATCGTTTATGGCCTGTAGGGTGGAGAAAAAAAATAAGTAGGGAAATGGCGGTGAGGGAGAGGATGAAGACAAAAGGAGGGAGTCCAGTAGAAAGGAAAGGGCAGCGAGACGGAGAGGGGGCAGCAGGCACCGCGGAAGGGCTGAGCGTCAAGATGTGACCCCTCAAGAATCTCCTGCTCTTCTGCGACGAGGGGGATGTAACAATGCGTCACTACCATACACAGTATTCCTCACAGTGCTTTCAAACCTGAGCCTGCCACAATCACAGGACAGCGCATGCGGGGTGACTGCAAACTAACAGGCTCACTTTCCTCAAGGAAGCGGCTTCTCTAGAGGTGATTTTAATCATTACTCTGTGGCCAGAGCCAGGTTTGCCAAGAATATACAATATTTTAACTTATCAATTTGGTGTTTCTGGTCCCATCATTAACAGGATTATTTGCCAGCCCGATTGTGAAAAGATTTAATTTGGAGTCTGCAATCATTTCTACTCTTTATGAGCAAAAAGCCGTGGTTTTAGTTTCTGGGTTCTGCTTACTGCTAACTGAATGGTTTTCAAATTGAAAAATTTTTGAACAGATAATACATTCACATGATTCAAAAGCAGAAAAAAGGGGCAAATGGAAGCATCTTCTTCCCGCCCCATGACCCGTCCGCTGAGTTCTTCTCTCCTTACTCATCCTTCCAGAGAATTTTAAATTCAACAGAGGCCGTTACGAGTACGTGTGTGCCTCACACTCACACACCCATTTCCTCTTCTCTTCCCCTTGCCCCCCAAAAGCGGGGTTGTGCTATACATATACTCTGTATCTTGCCTTTCACTTAGCAATATATTTCGTTGATCTTTTCATATCAATGTTTAGTTTCTTTAAAAAAACTTTAGTTTTTCATAATACGGATGTAGCATAATTTAACTAGTTACCCCATCAATGTGCACTTAAGTTACCATTTTTTTGCTGTCCCTTGACAAGTAGAAGGTCTGTGTCAAAGTGCTGACGCATCTGTAATTTTGACAGATGACGCCACACTGCCCTCCATTTGGGTTACACTAGTTTACACTTCCACCAGCAATGTACGAGAGTGCTGGTTTTCCTACAGCTTTGCGAAGACAGCGTATTTTGGATTTCTGCTGGGCTGAGGGATGAAAAATGGCATTTCTTCATGTTGTTTAAATTGAATTCTCTTTCTGCAAGTCAGGTTGAATATCCTTTCGCATGTTTAACAGTGACTTGTGTTCCTTTTCCACGGATCGCCTGCTTACATTCTTCGCTATTTGTCTACTGGACTACCGGTGGGTTTTTTTTTTAAAAAAAAAACAGTTTCTAGGATCTTTCTCTATTTATCAGGAAGGTCAGTCTTCTCTATGACTTACAAACATTTTTTTCCAGTTTGTTATTTGTCTTTTGACTTTGATGATGAAATTTTCTATCAGGTATAGTTTTTATGTTTACTGAAGTTATAAGCCTTTCATTCCATGGCTTTTAGATTTTGGTCATAGTTAGAAAGGCCTCTTCCTCGCCAAGATAGTTTTTAAAATTCTCTTACATTTTTCTCTTTCATATTTGAATTTGCGATCTACTTGGAAGCTGTCTTGGTGCGCATCTGTGCTGTGGACCTCACTTGATTTCTTCTGGAGGCTGTGCATCTGGGTGCAGAGAACTGAGTCCCTGGGGAGTGCTCACACTTCCTGCTCCCAGGACCCCATTACCTCTCTTAAAAACCGAGGATCCTGGGCTTCCCTGGTGGCGCAGTGGTTGAGAGTCCGCCTGCCGAGGCAGGGGACACGGGTTCGTGCCCCGGTCCGGGAAGATCCCACATGCCGCGAAGCGGCTGGGCCCGTGAGCCATGGCTGCTGAGCCTGCGCGTCCGTAGCCTGTGCTCCGCAACGGGAGAGGCCACAACAGTGAGAGGCCCGCGTACCGCAAAAACAAAAACAAAAACAAAAATAACCCGAGGATCCTAAAGAAGTTTTGTTTATATGGGTTGTATTTATTGATATTTACTGTATTAGAAATTAAAACTGATAAATTAAAAAAACTGTATTAATTTGTTTAAAGATAACCATAACAAAGCCATTATATGTTAATATAACAATGTTTTTTAATGGAAAATAATTATATTTTCTAAAACAAAAATTTTTAGTGAGAAGAGTGGCATTGTCGTACCTGACTGAACATCTCTCTACTGTCCGGCTTCACAGAAGCAGCTGGATTCACCCATCTGTCCTTGCCTTCGCTCTGCTGTGACAGCAATGGCATGTAGTCTCTGGAAAACCCCATTCTACGCTCGGCAGAGACCCGCCGAGAGGGCCTCAGGACCACCAGGGTCCTGAGAGCACTTTGAGAACCTCAGATCTCTCTGTCACTGTTACCTGGAGATACCACCTTGAAACTGAATGTTTTTAAGCACCACCACTGATTTTTAGAGTTTATTTCCTTTAGTGTCGCACGCACCTTTTGGAGTCCTTTTTTGGGGGCGTTCCCCCAGGAACTGCAGGAGGAGGTGCTTTCTTGGGAAGCGGCGTTGTTCCACATGCCCCCATCCTCGTCTTCCCACTGACTGGCACCGAGGTTCGCATCGTCCCCGCCGCTGCCCCAGCCTTCTTGCATAGATTTTGAAGCTAGAAAGAGAGGGAACACGAACGTATCAGATTCACCATTCCCAAAGCAGACAATGGTGCCCTATAACATCATTTAGGGGGAGGCAGGACAAAAGAGGTGTACATAACCTACCTTTTACTACTTCGTTTCCCTTAGACCTAAGAATTTAATTTTCCCTACTAGAAATGTAATATACATGTATATATGTACCTATTTTTTTCTTCAAACTTCAGCTATTTGTAGGCTGTGCTGTTCCAAACTCCTTTAACCAACTAGAAGTCATTTCAAAGCATGGACATTCTAACAGTAAATCCTGGAGGCTACTGAAGGTGGCAATCTCTGCGTGATATGGAACGGCTGGTAAAATGCAGAGTCCTGCAAAACGTCACTATCCTCCCTGTCACGTGGTATGTCACGTGGACCAGTGCTCCCCCAACGCGACCATACCCGAGTTGCCAGGGGATCAGGAGAAATGCGGCAGGTCTGTGGTTGGCCCAACAGTCTGCGCTTTTGACAAGCTCCCAGGAGATGCTCCCAGAATGACAGGACGGAGACAGCTGAGGCTATAGGCAGAGGGAGTTACAAGTTGAATACTGAGTTTTGATTTCAGGATATTATCTTTCTCCTTTCTTAAAATCCAAAGCAATTCTTGGTATAAAAGTTACCCCAGGGCTTCCCTGGTGGCGCAGTGGTTTAGAGTCCGCCTGCCGATGCAGGGGACACGGGTTTGTGCCCCGGTCCGGGAAAATCCCACATGCCGCGGAGCGGCCATACCGCAAAAAAAAGTTACCCCAAATTTTCACTTCCTGGGGAATCTGAAGAAGGACAAAGGTCAGGTGACAGTACTGTTACTAGAGTCCATAAGACGATGAAGACATGAGGCTTACAAGGTGGACAGGCATATAATTAGGCCTCCAAGGACAAATTATTAAAAACAAATATACTATCTCAGTGCCTGAATTTAAATACCCAGGAGCTCCCCATCCTTTAGATGTATAACAAGAAGTAATATAAATGAAATAAATAATCCAGCAGAATGGTTGGTATTCAGAGCATACTATCCAGTGTTAACAACGTAACAAAATACTAAAACAATAAAGTTTCATTTTAAGATCTGAGACATTAAATGATGTCCAAAAACAAAAAAACAAAAAACCCGAGCTTCTGCAGCCATGTGAACAATTAATTTTAGTATCAGACTTAAATCAGCAAACATGTTCATGCTCTTGTCGTAAGTATCACATTGCAAAACAGCCACACATTACAGGATGCCACTTGGTAAACATGATCTCATTTGTAAGGACGTACATTTTATATGTATACTTATTATACTTTCAGATAATGGGAGGAAAACACAGCATGGTTTTTCTCTTTAAGAAAAGAAAAAGAGAGAGAAGCATAAACCTGGAGAATCTAAAGCAGAATTTTGTTTACTTGAAAGCAAAGCAAGTGTCAGACTGCTGTTAAGTAATGCATGTTTCAAAACCTAATCTCAAAAAGAAAAATGGCCTGCCTTATCCGCCTTGCTCAGTGACATAGCAAGTTTAAATAGTTTGAATGGCAGGTAGCAGAACACTGCTGAAGAAGCGTGGAGGCCACTAACCAGCAAGCAGCTATGCTTTATTGCTCTGATCCTTGTATTTATTTTTTTGTAAAAAGGAGAACATGGACTCCTGTTAAAAGCTCCCTTGTGTTCTCGTATCAGACAGGGCAAATATTTCTTTATAGTTTTAGTTTAACGTTAGACTTAAAAACGAGGAAAGCGTCCTAAAACACTAATTCTTAAAATTCAATGAGAAGCATCCCTCTAAACAGACTACCTGGGTCCATCTCGAACCGGCCAACCCAGGGCAGGAAGCACGGCTCACCTGGTTTGCACAGGGTTGGGGCGGCAGCGGGGGCGCCGGCTCTTCCAAACGTCACCGCCGGCTCGGTGGGCTGGTCCCCCCATCCGCTGCCGCTGCTGGGCGGCTTGCCCCATGCTGCTGTGCCGTTATCAACCAGGGTAGAAGGGGAGGATGGCTCTCCCCAAGAGTTTTCAGCCTTTGAATGAACATTAGGCATTTCTCCCCAGCCTGACGAAACTGAAAAGGGCACCAGGGGAGAGAGAAAACAATAAAAATGAAACAGAGAGAGAAAGTAAAAATGGTAATTTCAAGTTCAAAATAATTTTGAGATAATCTATCTTTAGGATGGCTTTTAGTAGAAAGCGAAAAGGAGACAATATTGAATCTAATCAGATTTGTTCAGTTTTTTTTTAAGCTGCATTTTTCTCACTCCTGACCCCTACCCACTTAAAAGTCCATTATATTAAAAACTATTCAATTCACAGTATTTGCAACATGATAGAGTTTAAAAGAATAGTTTAAAAACTAAAGTTTAAGAAGTAGCTCTTTTACTTCTGGTATTATACATAACAACCTAAAAGAAATTTCATGTTACATTAATCTCTTATAAAAAAATTTACAAGTGGCAAATATACACTGAAAATTATTTTTGCTTATCTTTTGACCAACCATCAAAGACATATATCTGGGCAAAGAAATGAGAAGATGGCAGATTAGACATGTACAAATAAAGTAATAATAGAGAACCCAGACAATTCTCAGGTACCAGCAGTGGGCTGAGAAAGAGCTGAGGCATTCATCTTTAAAGACGGGAACAGAGTGGAGGAATTATGGATAAGCGTGGTTCCAACAAACACACTGATTGCAAGTATTTTTTGCAAGAATTTTTCAGAATTCTTCTTTCATTCCTCCACCCAGTCCTGTTGCCATAGCACCCTGATCTGGGACTGGGATGCAATGAAACTAGATAAGGGTCCCTAATGAATCCAGAAGGTTATGGCATCACTATCTACAGGCACAGAAGCGGTCACGAGACCAGGCAACAGTAAGGATCTCCCCACCTTCTTTATACTTTAGTAAGAAAAACATTTTATGTTATATATGCAAACTTCACTTTTTCCGAATCAATCCAAATTCTGATCTTTTTGCTTTTGCCCATAAGCTCACTTGACACTACTGATAGTCACAATGACAGGTCATATCACTTGTAGTCTTCATACAGATACAGCTTCTCGGAGACAGAACTGTGAATGTTTTAAATACTAACTGAAGAATAGAAAGCATAAAATACAAGTAGCCAACCACAAATTTTAAGTTATTTGGTTCAAATATGGATAGTACCATCTCCATTATGAAATTTATTAATTTTCTGACCAGAAACAGCATGTGATCAGCTCCCATGATGCTTTACTCTAATAAAATGCAATAATATTGATTCACAATAAAAGTACATGCAACCTATGAATCATTTCAAACTACAAGCTCTATGCTGAGCAATATATTATGTAAACTATTACCAATATCAGGGAAGTTAGCCCTAATTGCTGTTGTCGGCAATTGCTAACTGTAATATTACCTATAATTACACATAAAACAATAATGCATTTTGGGAGAAGGAGTTTTACAAATCGAAGGGACAAAATTAAATTAGGAAAATTAACACAGATGACAAAAATTATGGAAGTTTGGGGAAGATAAAATAATACAGGTGTTGCTAAAGGCCAATCAGCTATAAAAATACTGATTTACTGTTGGTAATTAAATAACAAACTCACCTAAAATCTGTCTGTCACCCTTATACTGCCATCTCTTTGAAATACAGTACTACAAATTATTTAATTAAGTCAAAACTAAGAATAAGTGTTAAAACCCTGGTAATTATAGTTAAAGAGGTTTTAATTCCTGAGAAAGCAGCAGGAATGTCTACAGAGTATTTTTATATGGAAGGCAAAGGGTCTGCAAGCGGCAGGTTCTAAAACCTTAGAAATAAATGGAAGAAAAGCAAGAAAACAACATTTCCAGTTTACGTTGCTCTCTGGCAAGAAAATAATTTACCTACAAGGCCAAACTAACATACACATCAGAATGAGTGCACCACCTGACAACCGAGAGCCTCTGGAAGAGATGCTAAAAACCCAGGCACACCAGAACGTTTTGATGCAAAGCAAATATTTTCGGTAGCTAGGAGATAATTTTAAATACATACTACTAAAATAAATACGCTCTCCACTTTTAATGTTTATTGCTCAAGTGAATTTGGTATCCCTGTTGTTAATAATTTTATAGAAGTTCTTTTAAAGTTGGGCTTAATGAGGCTGAACAAATTTCTATCTTGCATTAAAACATTGATATTAAAGTTTTAAAAGATGGTCCATGGGATACAGGAGTCATTACCCTCCCAACCTCCCCCTTTTTTTTTTGGCCACACCACATGCGGGATCTTAGTTCCCTGACCAGGGATCGAATCCATGCCCCCTGCAGTGGAAGCACAGTCTTTAACCAGAGAAGTCCCAATTATCTCCCTTCTTCAACTGAACAAACACAGTGCTGGGAATAAAATGACAACAGCAATGAGATGCTACCAGAATATGTAGTTTTCAGTCCATTTTAAATATACAGTAAGTCCCCTACATACGAACGAGTTACGTTCCGAGAGTGCGTTTGTAAGTCCAATTTGTTCGTAAGTTCAACAAAGTTAGCCTAGGTACCCAATTAACACAATCAGCTATATAGTACTCTACTGTAATAGGTTTATAATACTTTTCACACAAATAATACATAAAAAACACGGAAAAAGAAAACATTTTTAATCTTACAGTTCAGTACCTTGAAAAGTACAGTAGTACCAGTACAACAGCTGGCATACAGTACAAGGGGCTGGCATCGAGTGAACAGGCAAGAAGCGTTACTGACTGGAGGAGGGACAGGAGGTGGGAGATGGTAGAGCTGAAGGATCGTCAGCAACAGGAGACAGAGGGCAAGCTGCACTTTCACTCACTCATCCTGGGCTTGAAATAAAGATACTGTACCACTGTACTCTATACAGCACTGTACAGTACAGTACACAAAAGCACAACCACTTGTAGAGGATGCGTGCACGTGACAATGTACGCCAGACATGTTGTTACCGAACCCAGGTCCGGCTGCTTGCCACTCAAAAGCCAATAAAGAGGCCAGGTTGGTGCAAATGAAAGTTTGCTTTATTTTGGATGCTGGCAACAAGCGGGGAGGGTGGGGAGGGCGGACGCCTGTCCAAAGGCCGACTCCCCCCTCCCCCGACAATCAGGGGGCAACAGCTTTTAGAGACAGAGGGAGGGGGCTACATGTAGAAACAATACAGTCAGCCTGACAGGCATCTTGAAATTGGTCATCAGTGGTCTGACCAGAGTCATCTGGATTGCTTTAGGTACAGTTAATCTTCAGTTCCAGGGTCTGTGCGTTTCCATTTCCTTGAGGCCAGTTCTTGGAATTGTGGCAGCTTATGTCATGGCTACAGCCTGCTCATCATGTAGATAACTTCTGCCACCTGGTGTGGGTTTCACTATCTATAAGACAGCTCACAGGATACGGCTCAGAATACTATCTACAGCCACTGAGGAGGAAATAAAGGTCCTTGACTATGTTTACTGACTAAACTATTATTATTTGGTCTCCTCTGTTTTCCTTTGTTTCTGCATTTTCTCACTTCTCTGATTAAACTAATTCTTTGGCCGAAGTTTTTGCACAGACGAAAGGCAGGCTGAGGACATGGTGGGAGGGGGCAAGGACCCTAGGGTCCTGTTCCGTTTCAATGTGAACTAACTAATGTGATTGGACGTGTGAACGCACATTCACATCTTTGAAAGTTCGCAACTTGAAGGTTGGTATGTAGGGGACTTACTGTACATTCTTTATCTTTCTATCAGAACGGAGAAAACCAGGGTGCCCAAGTGCTGCAGGCCCAGAAGACTGGCGTGAAAATGAGCACAGAGCAGATAAGAGCCCAGGAAACAGAACCTAGAGAAAGAGAATCTTCACCCGACTCAAAGATTCTCATCCTAAGCACTACAGATACTTAAGCTGGGAGGTGGCATTCATTCGTTATTCTGTGAAATAAGAAATCAACGCTAGCTTGTTCCACGGATGCTACTTAGAGAGTTCTACAAGTGTGACAGGCACTCCTTTTGGGGAAGAAAGGTTCAGTTAAAAAGTGACCAATTACAATTAAGTGAAGGAAAAATAAAGAACTGAAAATTTAATTGATTAGGCATTTGAGCGCTTGCTATGTGCTTGGTATTTTTAGGTACTAACTTAAGTATTAATGAGATGGGAGTTTGTTCATAATGATGGCATGTAAGCCTAATGTAAATTTATTACAATGCTTGGATGGCTACTGGCTACTGGCAATTTTTCTTATTTACTGCAGCAACAATTAATTCTTCACATTTGAAATCAAGATAGGTACTTAGAGTGAAGCTTTATGTGGAAGAGTTTGCTCAGTCAGATGCAAAGCATCCCATAATTTTTAGAACGCCCTGTTTCTCGGGCATTTATTTGACACTTCTGTTCCAAAAACAGGGGAGTCTATCTGAGGGTTACAGATAAGGGTCCTTTTTAAAGCTGACCACGTGGTCTCAAGTTGCACAACAGCCTCTTAGGAAGAGCTGCCTTTGCCCGTCTTACTGAGTCATCACAGAGGGTAGGTATCAGAAACAGAAAAATAGGTTTTTATTTTAGTGCATTAATACCGATTTTAAATGGGCTAACTCTTTCTTATTGATATGCTGTGTAGCGGGGCAAATGGCATCTTTGTCTCATTTTTCTATTCATTTTGAACTGAAGGTACCTAAAGTGAAAACCTTCATGTGTATCCGCAGGACCTGCACTGACAGGCATCTCCTCCTACTTCTTGAGCAGGACTTCTGATTCCCTGGTCCTCCTTCACGTCCAGCCTGACTTACCAAGTCCCTCAACACACACGAAAGTATAAACAGCCTAACCAAACTGAAACCCAAGAAAAATCTCATACCCACACAAAGCATTGATTGCTCACAGCTCATTCCTCTTTCAGTAACTACTGCGTGGTGCTTAAAATAGAATTCCTCTGGCTGGAGGGGTCGGTGAGATCGATTTCTGAGGTTATGGTGTGAAAATAGTCACGCTCTAACAGCATCTTGCTGATTCACTCCATCTGCAGGTGACTCTACTTTTGAGTATCATTTTTATACCAAAGGATGATGAAAGAGCAACTGAGCTTCTAGGACAGGGCGGCTTGCAGGCAGGACAATGTCCTCCAGCTTCTGCTCTAAGGAGACTTAGAGAAACCGCACATGTGTTTTATCTACCTAGCGAGAGGATTCCCAAATCCAGTTTCTTTCAAGTTTTAGTTCATCGAATGGGTGATATGCTTCTTCCATGATTAACTCACACAATCTCTGCCTTTGGTTATGTTTGTGCCAGAAAACTAAACGATAAAGCAAATATAATATCATTAGAATAAGAATACAATGCAAAGTCAAGTCTGCTTCTGGCTGGGGCCTCCTCCAACCTCATGAGACAGCTACAGGGATTACCACCGGCACAGCTGAACGCCTGGCCAAGGGTAATGAGACCCATTTCTGAGGAGCTGAGGAGAATAGGTGGATAGGTATGTAGAATACGGATTACAAAATGTTCTGGAATAGGAGCGACATTAGCAGTATTCTTCTGGTTTTCTGATTGACATGTGGCACTATGTTTCACTTCCATCCACCGTGGGAGGACACAGCCCTAGGCAAGATATCATGACCCCACCATGTCACTGGTTTCACTCAGATCAAGCCTATAATGGCCTTCATATTTGACTCTAAATTAACTGGGTAGTTATCTCCCTAACCCCTCACCCCACCGCCTCCCAATCCCTCTCAAATTATCTGTACGTCTTGATGAAACCTGACAAAGTTCAGGGGTGAAAGAAACCGTCTCTGGAGATTCTCCCTTAATCTCATTGCTAGATTCAGAGTTTACTGTGAAGATGTTATTCATCAAATGTTTTATTAATTAATATTCAATGTTCTCCTGTGTCTGCACATAGATTTTTAAGTGTCCCAGAGTGTTTATTTCTAAGTGCACGAGATAATCGGGCTGTACTTCAGGAGCTGCTTTCACTTCCTTAGAAACGTAAGTAAGGGCTACGCTTGCAGGTCTGGCTCAGACTTACCCCAGGCCTCCGGGCAGAGCTGAGGCGGCGGCTCTGCTCCAAGCCAGCTGACAGCACTTCACACCCTCCACCGCCAGTGAGACCCCGAGTCTGAGAAGGACTGGGAAGGGCAGCTTACCATCTCTGATCAAAAGGCAGGCATGGGGTATTTCTCTAGATTATTACTGTACTGTGTTCCAGCTCCAGAATGGGTTTGAACCTCCAGACCAATGACACTAGCAATCTCTCAGGTTGGTATCCCCCAGTCCCCAAGCTCCTGGGTAATTCTAACGAAAGTCCTCTGGTGTTGAGAACCAGTGGTTTATCTCATAAGGAAGTGAAGACTTGGGACTTCCCTGGCAGTCCAATGGTTAACACTCTGAGCTTCCACTGCAGGGGGCACACGTTCGATCCCTGGTCGGGGAACTAAGATCCCACATGCCGTGCAGCGAGGCCAAAAAAAACCCACAAAAAACAAAAAAGACTTTGTAGTAAGTAAACACAAACTAACATAATGGTCCTCAATCTTTCCTAAGAGGACGTATTTCTTCTTTCCTCTCCTTTCTTTTGAAGGTGCTTAATGTTTTTTTTTTTCTTGAATCAAAAGCTCTCAGAGAATCCTACTTAACTTTCTTCTCTTTGGGTGACATTCAATACGATATTGTAAGGTGAAGGGCACTAAAATCAGTTTAATGTTATTTGCTACAAAAACACTAGTCGAGTATGTGTGCAAATGTAATGAGAATAAACATTTTTTTCTTTGCCTCTAAAGGAACACACAGCCCCCCACGTACCTGGACCGAGCAGTGGCGATCGGTTCAGCTGGGCGCTGGCCTGGTGCGTCGGGGGCGCCTCGGCCACGTTTGCGTTGGTGCTCGCGGTGGTGGTGCTGGTGCTGGTGGTGGTGCTGACCGAGGCGCTGCTCTGGATGCCCGGGTTGTTTCTGTCCCACATGTTTACAGTTTTATTGTTGTAGTTGCTCGGGTCGCCCCAAGCTGAGGTACCGTCATCAATTTCCATTTTGCGTCGAATAGATGGCGGGGAAGGTTCCTCCCAGCCCGTGGCCTCACTGCTGTCCTTCTGTTTGACAGGGACCGGCCCCCCAATCCACCCTGTTCCTGTCTGTTTAACGGAAGTGGCTCCTCCCCAGTTACTCGCGCTGCTGTCTTGGGGTTTGCTCGCCCAGTTCTGTTGCGGGCCAGGCTTTAAAGACTCTCCCCAGCTTGTCCCTGGATTCACCTTTGCATTTGTGCCATTGCCCCAGCCACTGGTCCCAGACCTTGGAGCCTCGTTCCAGCCAGACCCTGATCGATTACTGTCAGCATCCCATCCAGAGCCGTTTTTTTTCCCATCCCCCAAGTGTCCAAGGACAGAAGACGAGTCTGCCCAGTCTCCCCCTCCTGCGCTCCAGGCGGGATTTGCTTTGTGTCCGTCTCCCCAGTTCTGAGCTCTGGGTTTTTGAGGCTCACCCCAGGTGGGCGACTTGTCCTCCTGATTTACGGTCCCACTCCAAGCGTGGCCACTCTTGGCCGCAGCAGCATTACTAACAGCAGTAGAGCTTATCGTGTCCCCCCAAACCCCGGGGCCATTTGGCGCTTTGCTGCTGCTGTCTCCCCAACCTGTGTTTGCTGGCGCAGCAGCAGGTGGTGAGCTGACCCACCCCGTTACTGAAGAGGTATTTGTACTGTTCATGATGGACCCATCGTTCTTCCCCCCTGAGTTTGAAAGCTGAGTAGCTGCGCAACCCCAGGCCTCTGTCCCATTGTCATTCTTCCTCTCAGACCTTGGGGATTCTTCAAATTCCCAGGCAGTGTTTTGCTTTACTGGAGTCTGTCCCCAACCAGTATTAGACAGAACTCTTGGGTCAAGATCGTTCCTTGGCAATTGGATGTGCCCTTGGTCTAGAATCCCTTTGTCTCGCCTTCGGCCTTCTGTTCCTTCCCTCCCAGCGCTTCCTTCGTTGTGGCTGCCAGAACCGTCGCTGCTTCCTTCACTTGCTGTCGTTCCAGAAGATGCAGCTTTGGCCCAAGAGTTCGTGTGTTCGCTGCCAGGCTGCGTGGCAGGATTCTGGCTGCCGACACTAGGACTCTCCCACCCTGTTGATCCTTTCCCATTGATGTCACTACTGGAATGCTGGTTTGGGGGCTTTCCCCAGTCCCCGTTCACCCCGTTAGAGGGGCTTCGGCTGGGGTGGCCCCAAGCTCCCGAATGGAGGTTACCGACGCCATGGTTGCCACTGCCCCGCCCCCAGGCGAGGATGCCAGGACCGGCAGGAGGTCCCGAATCCCATGCGTTCCCTCCGTTTCCCTCCTTGTGCACAGCACTGCTGGAGCCATTCTGCTTAGCACTTGATGCTGAGTTCACAGTGTCGCCATTCCCCTGATTGAACCCAGAATTGCTATTTCCTGTGGCAGGGTTACCTGGGGACAGTCCCCACACAGAACTGCTGATTCCTTCGCTGCCACCCCCACTGACTTGAGAAACTGATGATCCGTTAGCACCAGGAAGGCCTTGCAGGTGGGGCGGGATGATGGCCCCCATACCAACAGCCATGCCCCAGTTTGGCAGTCCGTTTGTCTGCACTGCATTGATAGGGTTTGGTGAAGAGTTCAGGGGGTTAGTGTTATTTGGTCCATCAGTGTTAAGGTTCTGAGGTTGTACGCTGAAAGACACATTCTGAGAAGTGGACGTTTGTGGTTCTGTGCTCTCTTGCGGCAGCAAGTTTCCCCAAGCACCTAAAGTGCCCGCTGGGTTCCCATTCTGGTTGCCCATGTTTTGACCTATGGCACTGACTGGACTGCAAATACTGGAAGGGTTGCCTGTCGCCACAGTTCCTTCATGTCCAAGTACAGGCCAGGCAGCTGGGTTGGCATTGGGATTAAGGTTAAGATTAATGCCAGCATTGGAGTTGGAAGCACCCCAGCAATTCTGACTTCTCCCATCTCCGATCATGTTGTCCATCTTTCCATCCCCACCACTGAGGGAGCAGTGAGCCAGGCCGGAGCTGGAGCCCGTGGCTACGCCCCACACTCTGGCTGCATTTCCATTACCGTTTGCTCCCCCCGCCCCAAGGGCACTCTGATTAGAAGGGCTTTGGACGAGTGCGCCGTTGGTGCCATTATTGCCGTTCGTCTTCTTGGTATGTCCAGTGAAGCTGCCCTGGGCACTCCCTGTAGCCATGCTACTGTTCTCTGAGCCACAGCTGGAGGTACAGTCAGTGTCTGTCGTACATTCTGAGGCAGATTCAGCCTCTGTTCCCGTGATGGAAGGCCACGCCTCCTTATCGGTCCTGTCTATTATCACTTTATCCCAGCTGCCGTTGGCTTCGCTCCTGTAAGTGGGCTGCTGTCCCCAGTGGGAACTTTCATAATGCTCTGCCAGCCCGCTGTGGCCGATTTCTGCAAAAGATGAAACAAGTTCAAAGTTAGATTCTCCTCCCACTTATCGGTGAATCAACTGTTAAAACTAGTCTTTGGGGGAAGCTCTTTATTTCGAGTTTTCAATTCTGAATGACAAATACTAAAAAATGACTTCAAGAAAAAAGTTATTTGTCTTCTAAGTAGCTCCCATTCAAAAAAGAGTTAATGCTTCTAAAATTACTTTAATTCTTACCACTACACCATAGTATTGAGAAGATTCACAATGCACATTAGCACAGGAGCATCTGTGAAAGCGTTTGTAGTAAAGAAAGTGGCTTAACTGGAAGCAGTTTGGAATCTATGCGACTATGCAACACCTGTGAACACTCAGCTTCTGGGAAACGCTGGCTACAACACTGAAGCTCGCCTGGATGCTGGGTGCAATTTGCAGTTCTTTTCAAGACTTCTAATGAGTCACAGTATTAGATAGAAGTTACACAGCTCATTTGGTAGAAAAGAATTGTAAATCTCCCGCAGAATCATATAACAGAACCAATATTCGGGGGGTGGGGGATGGAGGGAGAGAGAGAGAAGTGGTTTCAGAAAATGATCTCTCATGTTATCAAGGGTACAAGAGTTAGAACGATTTGATTACATTTATACTACTTTATCTGTCATTACCAGTGATTATGGTTTATCCTGGTTTCCTGTGCATTAATAAAAAATATTCTCAGCGCTATAGCTGGTATCTTCTCGGATCTCTATGGAGTCCTTCTTCAGTTGCTTTCTACTTCCTTAATTTAGTCTTTTCTTTGGAGATCCCCAGAATAACTTTATACGATATCTTCTATAGTATTTATATCTTTTCACGCTTATGATCCTTTTAAAGAAGCTAGTATTTGGTATCTGTTATTTACCTCCTTTAATTTCCTAATTTTTGGGGTATTTCTAACATTGCAATCAAACTTATATTCCAACGAATTTTCCAATAGACTTTATTCGAAGTATGCATCACTCAAGACCTCACACAGTTTAGAAATCGTTGACAGTTTCTTTAAATAGTATGATATACAGATAATTGCAATTAAATATTTCTTCTCTTTTAGAACACTTTCATTATTATGTTCTCTGCAAATTAATTTCAACAAGAAATATCTTACTCATGGACAGTAAAACTGGGTTCCCCCCCGCAATCTCTTTTATAGTTTGATGGAGCTAAAAGAGGAAGTATTCAAAGAATTATCACCATCACTAGAAAGAACATACCAAAACTAACTTCAACCTTAAAAAAAAAACCCCAAACAAATGACTTTTGTTGCCTGATTTAAAAGGAATGTAATGAATTTATCAGCTCCACGCTCTAACCAACTGAGCTAACTGGCCGCGACTAAAAGGAATGTAATGAATTTAGAATGATGGTCTAGGTGATTCTAAAGTAGGCAGGTAGGGACTTCCCTGGCAGTCCAGTGATTAAGGTTCCATGTTCCCAGTGCCAGGGGCACGGGTTCAATCCCTGGTAGGGGAACTAAGATCCCATGTGCTGCATGGCGTGGTCAAAAAAAAAAAAAATCAACTGTGTCGCTTGTAAGAGGTTTTTATTCTTCTTTTAAAAAAATGTTTGGCAGCATTGGGTCTTCGTTGCTGCGCACAGGCTTTCTCTAGTTGCGGCGAGTGTGGGCTTCTCACTGCGGTGGCTTCTCTTGCTGCAGAGCACGGGCTCTAGGCGCGTGGGCTTCAGTAGTTGTGGCGCACGGGCTTAGTTGCTCCGAGGCATGTGGGATCTTCCCAGACCAGGGCTCGAACCTATGTC